>NC_088224.1:26157717-26257717 GCF_036934945.1 Oncorhynchus masou masou | reverse complement strand
ACTTTCAGAGTAGGGCACCGGTGTCATCTGATGGACATAGAGGCTGTGTGGTTTAGGGAGGACATTCCAAGAGTGGTAGACGCACATTGATTGAATCTAATGATAGACTGAAGGAAGGAAGGAAGGAAGGAAGGAAGGAAGGAAGCAAGGAAGGAAGGAAGGAAGGAAGGAAGGAAGGAAGGAAGGAAGAAAGGAAGGAAGGAAGGAGTAAAGCCTATCGGTTATAAGTGGTTCTCCCAACTTATGTCAAACTTGGGTATGTGAGATATGCGGTGAGGACTCCGGGCTGCAGTAATCGCAATGAAAATGCCCACTTGGACATAGTCCAGGGAACCCCCCTGTAGAACATGAGCAAATAAAACGAAACCCCAAACTCAATGACAGTTCAACAAAAACAATCCCGCACAAAACCCCAAAGGAAACGTTGAATTAAATACCTCCCCAAATTAACCAAAGTGAAACCAGGTGATACACAAAACAGACATAACCAAGAGAAAAGGAAAAGGGATCGGTGGCAGCTAGTAGACCGGCGACGACGACCGCTGAGCGCCGCCTGAACAGGGAGAGGAGCCACCTTCGGTGGAAGTCGTGACAGTGTAGGGATCTGAATAGTACAGTTTTTGTTTGAAATTCAGCGTAGTAGGGTGCTGCTCTGAATAGTACAGTTTTTGTTTGAAATTCAGCGTAGTAGGGAGCTGCTCTTCCTCCCGGGGAAGGACTGCCCGTTCCATGATCTCGCCATCACGGTTGACAACTCCATTGTGTCCTCCTCCCAGAGCGCTAAGAACCTTGGCGTGATCCTGGACAACACCCTGTCGTTCTCAACTAACATCAAGGCGGTGGCCCGTTCCTGCAGGTTCATGCTCTACAACATCCGCAGAGTACGACCCTGCCTCACACAGGAAGCGGCGCAGGTCCTAATCCAGGCACTTGTCATCTCCCGTCTGGATTACTGCAACTCGCTGTTGGCTGGGCTCCCTGCCTGTGCCATTAAACCCCTACAACTCATCCAGAACGCCGCAGCCCGTCTGGTGTTCAACCTTCCCAAGTTCTCTCACGTCACCCCGCTCCTCCGCTCTCTCCACTGGCTTCCAGTTGAAGCTCGCATCCGCTACAAGACCATGGTGCTTGCCTACGGAGCTGTGAGGGGAACGGCACCGCAGTACCTCCAGGCTCTGATCAGGCCCTACACCCAAACAAGGGCACTGCGTTCATCCACCTCTGGCCTGCTCGCCTCCCTACCACTGAGGAAGTACAGTTCCCGCTCAGCCCAGTCAAAACTGTTCGCTGCTCTGGCCCCCAAATGGTGGAACAAACTCCCTCACGACGCCAGGACAGCGGAGTCAATCACCACCTTCCGGAGACACCTGAAACCCCACCTCTTTAAGGAATACCTAGGATAGGATAAAGTAATCCTTCTCACCCCCCCCTCCCCTTAAATGATTTAGATGCACTATTGTAAAGTGGCTGTTCCACTGGATGTCATAAGGTGAATTCACCAATTTGTAAGTCGCTCTGGATAAGAGCGTCTGCCAAATGACTTAAATGTAAATGTAATGTAGGGTGAATTTTGTTTGTGTTTATTTTTTACATTTTTGGTAATTAGTATGATTTGTTCATCCAAAACATGTATTGTAGGGGGGGGGGTGCATTTTATTTTACTACCCCATACAATTGTAACAAGTTTGTTCACGTGGAAAGTGTTTGTCAAAGGAGAGTAAGATGAAGCATGTTGTTGTCTGTCATGACTTCTGCCGAAGTCGTTGCCTCTCCTTGTTCGGGCGGTGCTCGGCGTTCGACGTCACCGGTCTTCTAGCCAACATTGATCCATTTTTCATTTTCCATTGGTTTTGTCTTGTCTTACCACACACCTGTTTTCAATCCCATTCATTACCTGTTGTGTATTTAACCCTCTGTTTCCCCTCATGTCTTTGTCAGAGATTGTTTTATTGTCAGTGTAGTTTTATGTTGTACAGGTGCGCGTCGGGTTCTCGTACCCATGTTTGTTTATGTATGTACCTTTTAGTGTTATGGAGCATGTTACGTGGACTTTATTAAAAGACTCCATTTTACACTCCGTTTGACTCTCCTGCGCCTGACTTCCCTGCCACCTATACACCTATGCCTGACATTGTCATTCAAATTTGAAATCAAATCACATTTTATTGGTCACATACACATCTTTAACAGATGTTATTGTGGATGTAGCAAAATGTTTGTTATTGTAATGGGAATCATGTTCCTGAGTTTCCGGAGTGCCCTGTATGGATGAGGGAGGTCGCAGTAGCTAGGATCAGGGGCATCCAGCAGGTCTCCTATGTGATGGAAGTGAAAATAGCAGAAGGAGTGAGTAGAGGATATGTTAGTGGATGTCCAACAGTCTGCAGTGAATGTCATGCAGGAGAAAGATCCCTACACAGTAATAGTGAAGAAGGTGGACTTTGTTGCGTTTATAGCGCAAGTGATGAATTGAACTTCACCACCGTGAAGGAAAAGTGTTGCCTGTATCAACAAGTCTCCATGCTGATGGATAAACTTTACATCAACTGAATCGGCACTCTAGAGTAACTCCCTGGCTATTTTAATCCAATGTTCAAATCTGAGTTTGTGTGTTCTAGCGTGTCATGACAACTTCAACTATAATGAATACATGCTCTATTGATCTCCACTTGACAAGGAAAGGGTTGCATACAGCTAAGGTGAATGTATGTAGCCTTCCTAACAAAATACCTGAGGTTTTTAACTTGGTCAACATAAATAATATTCATATTTTGGCTTTGACTGAAACACATTTAGATGCATCTGTAAATGATGGACAAATGAACAATCAAGGATATAGTCTACTGAGAAGGGACAGGAATAGGAATGGTGGGGGTGTAGCTCTGTACATTCTGAATCATATACTATGGGCTCAAGTACATCTGCCTCACCAGGCAGGCACCCATATTGTTGTATAGACTTCCTAGCTCTAAGGTGTCCAGTCTGGATGATTTATGCACTGGGTTTGAACAGGCCACAGATAGTAACAGAGATGTATTTGTCTTGGGTGATTTTATTATAAATTGTAAGGATCTTAATAATTCAAATAGAACTAAATTGATGAGATATGCCGAGAACTGTTGTTTGAAACAAATGGTTAACGACACTACTAGATCATCAACTACGTTGGGTCACTGTTCGGACACATGCATTGAACTGATCTTCTGTAATATACAATTCCAATGCTTAAAAGCCAGATCAATGCCAGTGGGCTGGACAGACCATAATATAGTGACCATAATCATGAACACCAAAGTTCAAAGGATTGTGGTCAAGAGACATTTAAAAATATTTAATCACGAGCTATTTCAAAATCATTTGGCTGCGGTACCCTGGGAGCTGAATTATCTAGAGGCTGATTTAAATCACGCTACTGAATGTTTTATTGATTTGCTCACTGGGGTAATGGACCATTATGCCCCAGTAAGAATGACTAGAGTTGGGGCTCATCCATCCCCATGGATTGATGATGAACTGGGTGAGGCTTTTTCTCAAAGAAATATGGCAAAAGTCTTAGCAGCCAAATCTAAACTAGACATTGTTGAATAGAATTATAGAACACTACGTAATTATGCAGTTAAATTGAATTGTTATTCTACAAAAATGCTTTTATTTATTGTAAAAAATATTCTAAAAAGGTATGGAACACAGTTAAGGGTTTACTTGGTACATCTATCTCATCATGCCCATCGAGTGTGGAGGTTGGCGGGAGAACAATAACAAAACCAGCTGATATTGCCAAACATTTTGAAGATGTTTTTTACAAAGAAAATTCATTAACTGAGCTATAATGTAAACACCCATTCTTCCAAACAAACTATTGTCCAATGAATTGATGATCATATTATGTGCGACAAAACTTGCTTTTTTAGTCTACAAATGGTGTCAGTAGAGGAGGTGTTGAACCGATTGAAGTCATTACCCAATGGTAAATCCACAGGTTATGATCTTGTGGACAATTTTTATTTCACTATGCTGCAACCCAGATTGCAGCTCCACTGAAATATATATTTAATTGATCACTGGAAAAGGGGATGTTTGCAAATGTATGGAAGCATGCTAAACTGTGTCCTATTCCGAGAGACAGCAAAGTACCCATTACTCCTGCCAATAGTCAACCAATTAGTCTACTCCATTCACTCAGTAAGATATTGGAGGGTATTGTGAGTAGACAAATATGGGAGCACATGGAAAAGAATGATCTGATTAAAGCCAGTCAGCATGCTTATCGCAAAAACCATTCCACCACCACTGCATTGATTGACATGACTGACCAGTGGCTCAATGCTATGGATAATGGCAGGTTTGTGGGTGTACTATTTATAGATTTTAGTGCAGCATTTGATTTAGTGGATCATGAAATCATTTTGACAAAATTCATGCATTATGATTTTAAGGAGGTATCTACCTGACAGGAAACAGTCCACCTATATCAGTGGTTAATGTTCTTCCCCTCATGCTTTAAACTGTGGAATACCGCAGAGCAGCTGCCTTGGGCCACTTCTTTACTCAATATTTACCAGCAACCTTCCTTATGCCTTATCTGAAACTCAAGCTACTATATTTGCAGATGATACAATTTATACAGCAAGACAATTGGTTCAACAGGTACAGCAAGCTCTACAAGTAGATTTGGAAAATATCAAGGAGTGGGTTTGCCAGAACAAACTTGTTTTAAACACCAAGAAAAACAATGTTATGTTGGTCTGTTCACCCAGGAAATGGTTGATACAATTAGCATGGGGATACAATTAATTATGGAAGGAGTACAAATTGAGGAAGTGGCACAAACAAAACAATTGGGAGTGCAGCTAGAGAACTGCTTATCATGGTCACCTCAAATAGTGTAACGGCATTCAGAGGTGGAAGAAGGATCGGACCAAAGCGCAGCGTGGTAAGTGTTCATAATGATTTATTCTAAACGATGTGAACAAAAACCAAAACAGTACTGTGTGGCCCAAACACTCACACGGAAACAAACACCCATAAACCAAAAGTGAAACCCAGGCTACCTAAGTATGATTCACAATCAGAGACAACTAACGACACCTGCCTCTGATTGAGAACCATACCAGGCCGAACTCAAAAACCAACATAGAAAAACAAACAGACTGCCCACCCCAACTCACGCCCTGACCATACTAAAACAAAGAATAAAATAACAGAACTATGGTCAGAACGTGACAAATAGCTAATCTATATAAAGAAATAGTAAAACTGCATGCACGATCAGAAGGATAGGTACGTTTTTACCAGTAAAGATTCTTAAGCAAATAACACAAGCATTAATTGAGAGTCAGATGAACTACTGTTCTGTGGTCTGGGTAAATGCATAAGCAAGTGAAACTAGGAGGCTGCAGATTGAACAGAGCAAAGCAGCAAGGATTGTTTTCAGGTGGAGATAGGGTTCTTCTGTTGTAGTCATGCACAATGCTCTTTGTTGGTCATCAATCAACAAGAGAATTTAAAAAAACATGCCTATTTTATTTCATAATATAGACCATTTTAAAACGGCCAAACTCTATTCACAACGGTATTCAGTTGGTAAGAGACAGACATTCAGTAAATGCTAGGAACAGATTGTCCACCATCTATGTGTTATCCAGACAGAAAAGAGAAATAGGCAAAATAACATTTAGATTTAGAGCAATAAAGAAATTGAATAATTTAACTGAGCAACCAGAAACCTTTCAATATATACATTTAAACAATACTTTAAAACCATTTAAATATAATACATAGGAAAGTTGTGCAGGACTATGATTGATTCTTCACCTATCTAGATTTTTAGACTGTTAGAGTATTTATCTGGTCAATATGTTAGTGTATTATGTGTTTGTAACAGCGTGTTATATGTGAAAATGTGATCGTATTAAAAAATGTATTTTAATGTTTAAGGAATCTTGGAATATATCTTTTAGATCTCTATGCTGGGAAAGCAGGGAAAATTCAGGAAAAGTGACAGACACAAACATATGTGCAACAGAGGGCTCTGGGTGAGAATGGTGCCGGCTCACCTGGGGTGACACTAGAGCGCCATGCCAGCTGCCTCGATTCCCAGAGGTACCAACCCGGTACCGACCGGCAGTGTGACCTCTGCGGCCACAGATGGTGCATGAGCGGGAACCCCCTCCGGTCTCCCTGCGCACCGCCCGTCCGCGAGTAGCCAGCAGGTTGTCCAGCCGGATGGACAGGTCCACCAGCTGGTCGAAAGTGAATGTGGTGTCTCTGCAGGCCAGCTCCCGACGATCGTCCTCGCGCAGACTGCAGTGGTAATGGTCGATCAGGGCCCTGTTGTTCCATCCCGCGCCAGTTCACCCGCCGCTCTACCCTCAGGCAGGTGGTCGAAGACTGCCCGGAAACGGAGGGTGAACTCCTCAAAATGGTCCAACGCTGCATCTTCCTCTCTCCGCTCTAGGGCTATCCAAGTGAGGCACGAGACGAGGGCAGACAGCCTCTCATGGCCCGATGGAGCCGGGTGGACGGTGGCCAGATATAGGTCTAATTGTAATAAGAATCCCTGGCAGTTCGCAGCTCTCCCGTCCTACTCCTGGGGCAAGGAGAGACGGATCCCACTGGGTTCAGGCAGGAAAGTGGCGCTCAGGAGAGACCACGGTTGTGCTGGTGGAGGCGCTGGAAGAATTCCCTGTCTCTCCCAGCGGTCCATTGTCTGGACAACGCGATCCATGGCAGTGCCAAGATGGTGAAGCATAAGCGCATGCTCCAGGATGCGCTCCTCCACCTCAATGGCCAGGGCACCTTCTCCTGCTGACTCCATTTGTGTAATGGGTGCGTGCTGGTGGCAGGGAAGCCAGGCGCAGGGGAACGATTCAGTCTTTCCAGCCTGGTGCAGGTCTACAATTTTGTTTCTGGTGTCCTTTGACAGCTCTTTGGTCTTGGCCATAGTGGAGTTTAGAGTGTGACTGTTTGAGGTTGTGGACAGGTGTCTTTTATACTGATAACAAGTTCAAACAGGTGCCATTAATACAGGTAACGAGTGGAGGACAGAGGAGCCTCTTAAAGAAGAAGTTACAGGTCTGTGAGAGCCAGAAATCTTGCTTGTTTGTAGGTGACCAAATACTTATTTTCCACCATAATTTGCAAATAAATTCATAGAAAATCCTACAATGTGATTTTCTGGATTTTTCTCATTTTGTCTGTCATAGTTGAAGTGTACCTATGATGAAAATTACAGGCCTCTCTCATCTTTTTAAGTGGGAGAACTTGCACAATTGGTGGCTGACTAAATACTTTTTTTGCCCCACTGTATAAGTTATCCCGTACGAGCTTTTGTGCCAATTACATTACGTTGCTACAGGTGTCAAGCTTATGGGCATGTGGCAGCAGTGTGTAGGAGGGATATTCCTAGGTGTGAAAAGTGTGCAGAAGGGCATGAGACATAAGGAATGGGTAGAATTTGGGAAAGTAGTGATATAATTAATTAATTGTAGGGGTGCCCATGGGGCTGGGGATCAGAATTGTCCGGAGCGAGAGAGACAGGTTGGGGTTTCCAGGGTTATAGTGCAGAAGTTATCATATGCTGAGGTAGTGAAGAAAGTAGAGGAAGATGGGTCAAGGGGGAGGGATCCTGAGAGGAGGCCAACAAGTGATATATGTTTTAGTAAGATTGGATTTTTATCCTTTATAGCAATGGTTAACAACTGTACTGCAGGGATTGAATGTAAGTCACAGAAAATTGAGGTTGTGTTGGCAGCTGCAGAGAGGTATATGGGTGTGCAAGACTTGACATCAGAAGAGTTACAGGGTGTGTTAAGTGGTGGTGTCACATCCTTTCAGGCTGTTGGCCTGAAGATGTAAATAGTAGATGTAAATATTGCAGTAAATATTGCAGTAGGGTAGTTTTATTTATTATTATTTCATTTTTATTAAAAAATGTTTTGTCAGAGTTGTGGTAGATTGTATTTTATTTATTTTTTCAAACTAAGTATGAGGGAGTTGTACTCCAGTCTAGTAGGTGGCGGTAATGCAACATTTGTTGAATGCCAACTGCCATTTAAACCTCATCTAAGAAAAAGACAGTTACGTCTTCACCCGAAATGCACTGCGCGTGTCAGTTTGTTTGATAGATAAACAAGAACTGCATAAGCTTAAACAATTACAACGAAAAACTTCAATCGTATTCTGGTAAGATGGACAATAGTAATTTACCGTTATGAATAGTATGCAGTTAAGTATGTGTCATTTAATTCCAGTGCAAATCAAACAGCACTGGCCTGCTGCTAATATCGTTAGCCTGTTGCTGTCATTTTCGCTATCTAGCTAACTTTAGCCAGCTTGTGTTATGATAGTTTATTTACTAACGAGCTCATTTACAAACCAGCTAGCTAGTTTACAAACCAGTCGACAACCATGGTTCTTGATAACCGAATGAGGAAACTCAATTGAGCTTAATTGGCTAACGTTATTTAGCAATCACCCAAATCCAGACAGCTGATGTCCTGAAAGGGCTGCAGAATCTGGATTCCTACAAATCAGACAATCTCGACCCTCTCTTCCTAAAATTATCCGCCGCCATTGTCGCAACCCCTATTACTAGTCTGTTCAACATGTCTTTCGTATCGTTTGAGATTCCTAAAGATTGGAAAGCGGCCGCGGTCATCGCCCTCTTCAAAGGCAGAGACACTCTAGACCCAAACTGTTACAGACCTATATCTATCCTGCCCTGCCCTTTTAAAGTATTCAAAAACCAATTGAGCAAACAGATCATCGACCATCTCGAATCCCACCATACCTTATCCGCTATGCATTCCGGTTCCCGAGCTGGTCGAATCACATTTTATTTGTCACATACACATGGTTAGCAGATGTTACTGCGAGTGTAGCGAAATGCTTGTGCTTCTAGTTCCGACTATGCAGTAATATCTAACAAGTAATCTAACCTAACAATTTCACAAGTGTAAAGGAATAAGAATATGTTCATAAAAATATATGAATGAGCGATACATATGAAATGAGTAATGTAGGGAATGTAAACATTATATAAAGTGGCATTGTTTAAAGTGGCTAGTGATACATTTATTACATCCATTTTTTTATTTTATTAAAGTGGCTGGAGATTAGTTAGTATGTTGGCAGCACCCACTCAATGTTAGTGATGGCTGTTTAACAGTTTGATGGCCTTGAGATAGAAGCTGTTTTTCAGTCTCTCGGACCCTGCTTTGATGCACCTGTACTGACCTCGCCTTCTGGATGATAGCGGGGTGAACAGGCAGTGGCTTGGGTGGTTGTTGTCTTTGATTATCTTTTTGGCCTTCCTGTGACATCGGGTGCTGTAGGTGCCCTGGAGGGTAGGTAGTATGCCTCTGGTGATGCGTTGTGCAGACCTCACTACCCTCTGGAGAGCCTTAGGGTTGTGGGCGGAGCAGTTGCCGTACCAGGCGGTGATACAGCCCGACAGGATGCTCTTGATTGTGCATCTGTAAAAGTTTGTGTTTTTGATGACAAGCCAAATTTCTTCAGCTTCCTGAGGTTGAGGAGGCGCTACTGCACCTTCTTCACCACGCTGTCTGTGTGGGTGAACCATTTCAGTTTGTCCGTGATGTGTACGCCGAGGAACTTAAAACTTTCCACCTTCTCCACTACTGTCCCGTTGATGTGGATAGGGGGCTAATCCCTCTGCTGTTTCCTGAAGTCCACTAGCATCTCCTTTGTTTTGTTGATATTGAGTGTGAGGTTATTTTCCTGACACCACACTCCGAGGGCCCTCACCTCCTCCCTGTAGGCCATCTCATCGTTGTTGGTATTCAAGCCTACCACTGTAGTGTCGTCTGCAAACTTGATGATTGAGTTGGAGGCGTGCATGGCCACCAAGTCATGGGTGAACAGGGAGTACAGGAGAGGATTGAGAACGCACCCTTGTGGGGCCCCAGTGTTGCGGATCAGCAGGATGGAGATGTTGTTACCTACCCTCACCACCTGGGGGCAGGAAGTCCAGGACCCAGTTGCACAGGGCGAGGTTAAGACCCAGGGTCTCGAGATTAATGACGAGTTTGGAGGGTACTATGGTGTTAAATACTGAGCTGTAGTCGATGAACAGCATTCATACATAGGTATTCCTCTTGTCCAGATGGGTTAAGGCAGTGTGTAGTGTGATTGCGTCGTCTGTGGACCTATTGGGGCGGTAAGCAAATTGGAGTGGGTAGGGTGTCAGGTAGAGTGGAGGTGATATGGTCCTTGACAAGTCTCTCAAAGCACTTCATGATGACGGAAGTGAGTGCTACGGGGCGATAGTCATTTAGCTCAGTTACCTTCACTTTCTTGGGAACAGGAACAATGGTGGTCCTCTTGAAGCAGGTGGGAACAGCAGACTGGGATAAGGATTGATTGAATATGTCCGTAAACACACCAGCCGGCTGGTCTGCACATGATCTGAGGACATGGCTGGGGATGCCATCTGGGCCGGCAGCCTTGCGAGGGTTAACACGTTTTAAATGTTTTACTCACGTTGGCTGCAGTGAAGGAGAGTCCGCAGGTTTTGGTAGCGGGCCGTGGCACTGTATTGTCCTCAAAGCAAGCAACCAGTAAGAAAATGTAGGGGATGATGGCCCTCACTTATTAAACAAAAAATGTATTAACATTTGTGGGATTTACAGTGCATTGTGAAAGTATTCATCCTTCTTGGTGTTTTTCCTGTTTTGTTGCATTACATCCTGCAATTTAAATGGATTTTTATTTGGATTTCATGTAATGGACATACACAAATTAGTGAAGTGAAATGAAAAAA
Organism: Oncorhynchus masou masou; assembly: GCF_036934945.1. NCBI lineage: Eukaryota > Metazoa > Chordata > Actinopteri > Salmoniformes > Salmonidae > Oncorhynchus > Oncorhynchus masou. The sequence goes on along the minus strand of NC_088224.1, from coordinate 26,246,934 downwards.
AGTACTTGTTTAAAACAGAAAAGTGGTGCGTGCATATGTATTCACCCCCTTTGATATGAAACCCCTAAATAAGATCTGGTACAACCAATTACCTTCAGAAGTCACATGATTAGTTAAATAAAGTCCACCTGCGTGCAATCTGTCACATCATCTGTCACATGATCTCAGTGTATATATATACACCTTTTCTGAAAGGCCCCAGAGTCTGCAACACCACTAAGCAAGGAGCACCACCAAGCAAGCGGCACCATGAAGACCAAGGAGCTCTCCAAACAGGTCAGGGACAAAGTTGTGGAGAAGTACAGATCAGGGTTGGGTTATAAAAAAATATCCAAAACTTTGAACAACCCACAGAACACCATTTAAATCCATTATTAAAAAATTGAAAGAATATGGCACCACAACAAACTTGCCAAGAGAGGGCCGCCCACCAAAACTCACGGCGGCCCAGGCAAGTAGGGAATTAATCAGAGGCGCAACAAAGAGACGTTTGGCAAAAGGCAAGTGGGAGACTCCCCCCAAAATATGGAAGAATGTACTCTGGTCAGATGAGACTAAAATTGAGCTGTTTGGGCATCAAGAAAAATGCTGTGTCTGGCGCAAACCCAACACCTCTCATCACCCTGAGAACACCATAACTATCTTTTTCATCGGCAGGGACTGGGAAGCTGGTCAGAATTGAAGGACTGATGGATGGTGAAAAATACAGGGAAATGCTTGAGGGAAACCTGGTTTTGTCTTTCAGAGATTTTAGACTGGGACGGAGGTTCACCTTCCAGCAGGACAATGACCCTAAACATACTGCTAAAGCAATACTCGAGTGCTTTAAGGGGAAACGTTTAAATGTCTTGGAATGGCCGAGTCAAAGCCCAGACCTCAATCCAATTGAGAATCTGTGGTATGACTTAAATATTGCGGAACCCACCCAACTTGAAGGAGCTTGAGCAGTTTTGCTTTGAATGGGCAAAAATCCCAGTGGCTAGATGTGCCAAGCTTGTAGAGACATACAGCTGCAAGTCTCTTGGGGTAATTTAGCGTCTTTAAAGTGGTAGGCATGCTATGTAAATCAAATGATACAAACTCCCACAAAAATCTATTTTAATTCCAGGTTGTAGGGCAACAAAATAGGAAAAATGCCAGGGGTTGAATACTTCTGCAAGCTGCTGTAGTTCTCCCATCAAGGTACTCTTGAAAACAGAAGTCTAAATGTCATTATTTAAACTGCCTTGATTGTCTTAGCATTCCAATGTAAATATATTTTTTAAACATGTCAAATGCCGACCAGTAACCTTTGACCCCCTCCTCCTCCAGGTGTGACCATGGGGAAGGCCTTCTCCCTCCTGTCCATGCAGGCATGCTACGATGACTCCCTGACCACCACTCAGGACGATGATGGGAAGAGAGAGGACGTGTCCCAGTTCCCCTACGTAGAGTTCACAGGCCGGGACAGCGTCACATGTCCCAGCTGCCAGGGCACTGGGAGGATACCTAGAGGTGAGCACCACACGCATACTTATTTAGAGTTCACTGGCAGGGACAGCGTCACATGTCCCAGCTACCAGGGCACTGGGAGGATACCTAGAGGTGAGTGAGTTTACATTAGTATGTATGTTGTGAAGTCAATAGCAGTGACGCTATTACTGTGTAACTCCGGTAGGGCAACATCTGAAAAATAGCGCACTTGGTAGTGTTAACCGGTGCTCGACCAGTCGGCGAAAGCCAACATCACCCACGACAGAGTACGGTTGATTATCAAGGGAAATTGATTCCATTATCTTGGCTTTAATGGATTTCGCCTTTTGAGTTGTCTCGCCGAATTTTTTTTTTTTACTCTTTCATGACTGCTCGACCAATATATCGTGCATCCCTAAAAAACATGTAAAAAAATTATAAAATAGTTTCTTCAAAGTAGCCACCCGTTGCCTTGATGACAGCTTTACACCCTCTTGCAATTCTCTCAACCAGCTTCATGAGGAATGCTTTTCTGACAGTCTTGAAGGAGTTCCCACATATGCTGAGCACTTGTTGGCTGCTTTTGAGGTTGGGTGATTGTGGAGACCAAAGGACATTTCCACCGGTCTAATGTCCATTGCTCATGTTTCTTGGCCCAAGCAAGTCTCTTATTCTTATTGGTGACCTTTAGTAGTGTTTTTTTGAGGCAATTCGACAGTCTCATCGGAACAGTTGATGTTGAGATGTATCCGTTACTTGAACTCTGAAGCATTTATTTGGGCTTCGATTTCTCAGAGGCTGGTAACTCTAATGAACTTATCCTCTGCAGCAGAGGTAACTCGGGGTCTTCCTTTCCTGTGGTGGTCCACATGAGAGCCAGTTTCAATAGTGCTTGATGGTTTTTGCAACTGTACTTTCAAAGTTCTTGAAATTTTCCGTATTGACTGACCTTCATATCTTAAAGTAATCATGGACTGTCATGTCTCTTTGCTTAGTTGAGCTCTTTTTGACAAAATATTGACTTCTTGACTCATTTGGTAAAAGACCATCTGCTGAATACCACCCCTACCGTGTCACACAATGCATTAAGAAGGAAATTAATTACACAATTTAAATTTTTAAGAAGGCACACCTGTTAATTGAAATGCATTCCAGGTTGACTACCTCATGCAGCTGGTTGAGAGAATGCCAAGAGTGTGCAAAGCTGTTATCAAGGCAAAGTGTGGCTACTTTGAAGAATCTGAACTATAAATATATTTTGATTTGGAGAACAATTTTTTTGGTTACTACATGATTCCATATTTGTTATTTCATAGTTTTGTTGTCTTCATTATTATTCTACAATGTAGAAAATAGTAGAAAATAAAAACCCTTGAATGAGTAGGGTTGTCAACTTTTGACTGGTCAGTATATCTTATGGTGAACCTGGCAATTGAAAAGCACTAATTAGCATTAAGCTGTTCATTCAGCAAGATGTGAGTCGTGTTCACTCCGGTAGCCTTCACTCTGCCTGTAAAACACCATACAGCGCATTTGTTAACCATTACCCAAATTACATTTGTCACCTAACTAATAAAGCTTATGTTTTGACATTGAGAAAACAATTGTAAAATGGCTTAAGTGCTGAAGGTGCTACGCAGATACACAAATATTAGATCAGGGATAGGCTCTCGTTGCCTTGAGTTGCGGATCTCTGTGTGCACAGTTATGACTTGGAGATCAATGATAGGCTGCTAATTTCAGTCACAAGATTTAGAGCTATTTTTGGATGGGGGACATACAATTGCGAGTAAAAAAACAAACATTTGTGAACCGGATTTGAATCGGTTTGGGCTCCCGCGAATCGATGCACTCATATCTTAAACAGTTGAACCAGGGACTGATGCCTGTTGGTCAATCGTTACATTCCTAGAATTGCTGTAATGTTGGAGTTATGTCAGATGATTAGTTTAAATATTTCCTTGCATTACACAGGCCAAGAGAACCAGCTGGTGGCATTGATTCCATACAGTGACCAGAGACTCAGGCCCAGGAGAACGTAAGTGGAATGTTGGGTTGGTAGCTATAGGCTAAACTTCACAATAATGTTTTCCCATGTGACTGCAACTTTGCAAGTAACTATTCCTTTCTTGCAATATTCTTTGTATCCTGCTACTTCTGACCCTGCCTTTGGCTCTCTCTTTCACAGAAAGCTGTATGTGATGGCCTCAGTGGCTGTGTGTCTGCTGCTGTCCAGCCTGGCTGTCTTCTTCCTATTCCCTCGTACCATAGACGTCTCTTACGGGGGCGTCAAGTCTGTCTTCGTCACCTACGATGAGGATAAGAGGATTGTCTACCTCAATGTGACGGTGAGCCTCTCTCCTATGTTCTAACCACACCATGATGATTTGTATCAAGTAGGACAGTTACAGGAGGAGACTGTTTATCCTTATCAACCGGTTCTTTGCTCCAAAGGTTGCTGGTGTTGGGTCACAAATATAATGGGATTCTAGGTATCCTGCCATCCCCGGCGATTGAGCCCTTGAGCAAGGCACTTAACTCCTAAACTGCACCAGGGTTGCCGCACTGGCTAACTCTGGTTTCCTGTGTGTTTGTGTGAAAAGATGAATTTCTGTGATCATAAAATTACAAAATATTCTTCTTCATTCCAGAACACTCTGAATATCACCAATAACAACTACTACAGTGTAGAGGTGTCTAACATCACAGCCCAGGTCCAGTTCTTCAACACAGTAATCGGGAAGTCCCGCATCAATAACAGCACCGCTATCAGTCCTCTGGGCTTGCAGCAGGTACACAACTCTAATAACACGGTAACAACTCTGCAATAACCAGGGGGGGGGGGGGTACAGTGTCCAGGCAAAATATATAGCTGGGATACATGAGCTGACCACAACAATTGTAAACAAAATGTCAAGACAATTGTAGACTATTACACCACTTTGTATCATTACTGCAGGTCAGTGGCATGAAAACAGGTGACATAGCCTATGCCGCAAAATGTGATGTGGTTTGTCGATAACACTGACATTTTGCCAAGGCAGAGATCTGTGGCCATCGCCGAGACACGCGCAGGCAGCAGTGGACACATACATTTTGGCCTAAATGTCATTACATTGTAACAGATGACTCTTTCCATTCACCACTGTTTGGAGGCTGGTAATATGTTGCCAGTGGATGAATGTGGGTGGGTAGCTAGTATATGAGCCCTTTGAAGTGATTGTTTGACAATCGGATAAAAACATGACTGGTTGTATTTATGCTACAGTAATAGTTAAAGTTAAGTGACATCTTTACGACGAGGCACACGGAGATCCTAATAAGGTTTCTATATGTAATTCTATGATTAGGCCCTTACAATTCTACTTTCACCACTGGGAATAACACGAACTGCACTGTAGTAGTGTGGTTATTACACAGCGATCATTATTGGACGTGCAGCAGAAACTCCAGTTTCACTAAATTCAAGATCCAACAACCCCTAGCTGGGGTTTTTTGTACTAGATTCAGACACCTCTTCGCTGTCCTGCATCCCTTGTCACAGTGAGGATTTCAGGTCAATTTCCTTTTTTTTGTTCTGAGAGCACTCTTTCTCCATGTCACCTTTTTGATCATAACCCTGTGTGTTGTTGTTCCCAGGTTGACTACATGGTTCCCGCCATTATAGCAGACGAGATGAGCTACATGTAGTAAGTACAGTACTAGTATTATGAGAACACAGGGAGCCTAATGGTCGAGATGTTTAAAATAAATCCTATGGGAGTACAGATTGCAGTGTGGAGTCCTCTTTCAGTTCTTGCTTAACCTCGTCCCCAGGCTCATATGTTACTGCATATAGAGCCTGGAAACCACGGGACACTAAAGTGTGACTTGAAAGGGGCACATGCTAAAGGCTGGAGAGGGACAGAGAGCCTGTCACAGCTGGATTAAATCTGCAGTGAATAGCCATGTTGGATCTCACCGACCCATATGTCTTTTTGGAAGCCCAATTGATTCTGATCTTCGGCATATAACGTTTATGTGAAGACGTATTTTTAGATCAAGGGTATTTAACCAGGGGTCCATGAGAATTTTTTTAATTATTTTTGTATGGATGTATCGCTAGCAACCAATTTTAATTTATTATTACATACCTACAATAGAAAGGATAATATCTTATGTCAACTTTATTTCGTAAACTTCATATATTGAGCCAGTTACACTCCATGGAATATCTGACATACAGTTGAAGTCGGAAGTTTACATACACTTAGGTTGGAGTCATTAAAACTCGTTTTTTAACCACTCCACAAATTTCTTGTTAACAAACTATAGTTTTGGCAAGTCGGTTAGGACATCTACTTTGTGCATGACAAGTAATTTTTCTAACAATTGTTTACAGACAGATTATTTCACTTATAATTCACTGTATCACAAATATATTTTTACATACACTAAGTTGACTGTGCCTTTAAACAGCTTGGACATTTCCAGAAAAGGATATCATGGCTATAGAAGCTTCTGATAGTCCAAAAAATAAAAAAAATCACGTTTATTTAACCAGGTAGGCTAGTTGAGAATAAGTTCTCATTTACAACTGCGACCTGGCCAAGATAAAGCAAAGCAGTGTGACACAAACAACTACAGAGTTACACATGGAATAAACAAACATGCAGTCAATAATACAAGAAAATGTCCATATACAGTGTGTGCAAATAAGGGAGGTAAGTCAATAAATAGGCCATAGTGGCAAAATAATTACAATATAGCAATTAAAGACTGGAGTGATAGATGTGCAGAAGATGAGTGTGCAAGTAGAGATACAGGGGTGCAAATACAGTATAGGGGATGAGATAGTTGGATGGGCTTTTACAGATGGACTATGTGCAGTGATCTGTGAGCTGCTCTGACAGCTGGTGCTTAAAGGTAGTGAGGGAGGTATGAGTCCCCAGCTTCAGTGATTTTTGCATTTAGTTCCAGTCATTGGCAGCTGAGAACTGGAAGGAAAGGCGGCCAAAGGAGAAATTGGCTTTGGTGGTGACCAATGAGATATACCTGCTACGGGTGGGTGCTGCTATGGTGACCAGTGAGCTGAGATAAGGCGGAGCTTTACCTAGCAAAGACTTATAGATGACCTGACCAGGTGGGTTTGATGACGAATATGAAGCTAGGGCCAGCCAACAAGAGCATACAGGTTGCAGTGGTGGGTAGTATATGGGACTTTGGTGACAAAACGGATGGCACTGTGATGGACTGCATACAATTTGCTGAGTAGAGTGTTGGAGGCTATTTTGTAAATTACATCGCCGAAGTCGAGGATCGGTAGAATAGTCAGTTTTATTAGGGTATGTTTAGCAGCATGAGTGAAGGATGCTTTGTTGTGAAATAGGAAGCCTATTCAAGATATCCTTTAAGTCAATTGGAGGTGTACCTGTGGATGTATTTCAAGGTCTACCTTCAAACCCAGTGCCTCTTTGCTTGACATCATTGGAAAATCAAAAGATATCAGCCAAGACCTCAGAAAAAAATTGTAGACCTCCACAAGTCTGGTTCATTCTTGGGAGCAATTTCCAAATGCTTGAAGGTACCACGTTCATCTGTACAAACAATAGTACGCAAGTACAAACACCATGGAACTACGCAGGCGTCATACTGCTCAGGAAGGAGACGCATTCTGTCTCCTAGAGATGAAGGTACTTTGGTGCAACAAGTGCAAATCAATCCCAGAACAACAGCAAAGGACCTCCTGAAGATGCTGGAGGAAACAGATAATAAAGTATCTATATCCACAGTAAAATGACTTCTATATCGACATAACCTGAAAGGCCGCTCAGCAAGGAAGAAGCCAAAACCGTCATTAAAAAGCCAGACTACGTTTTGCAACTGCACATGTGGACAAATATCTTTTTTAATTTAGAAATATCTTCTGGTCTGATGAAACAAAAATATAACTTTTTGGCCGTAATGACCATTGTTGTGTTTGGAGGGAAAAGGGAGAGGTTTGCAAGCCGAAGAGCACCATCTCAATCGTGAAGCACTGGGGTGGCAGTATCCTGCACTTCACAAAATAAATAGCATCATGAGGAGGAAAATTATGTAGATATATTGAAGCAACATCTCAAGATATCAGTCAGGAAGTTAAAGCTTGGTCGCAAATGGGTCTTCTAAATGGACAATGACCCCAAGAATAATTCCAAAGTTGTGGCTTAAGGACAACAAAGTCAAGGTGTTGGAGTGGCCATCACAAAGCCCTGAACTGAAAGTGCATGCGAGCAAGGATGCCTACAAGTCAGTTACACCAGCTCTGTCAGGAGGAATGGACCAAAATTCAGCCAATTTATTGTTGAAAGCTACCCAAAACCTTTGCCCCAAGTTAAACAGTTTATAGACAACGCCACCAAATACTAATTGAGTGTATGTAAACTTCTGACCCACTGGAAATATGATGAAAGATGAAATAAATAATTCTCTCTCCTATTATTCTGACATTTCACATTCTTAAAACAATGTGGTTATCTAAACTGACCTAAAACAGGGAATTTTTACTAGGAATAAATGTCAGGAATTGTGAAACTGAGTTTAAATGTATTTGGCTAAGGTGTATGTAAACTTCCGACTTCAACTGTAGGCTTTAAAAAAAGCACCTGTGAAAAGTGCTGCCGGTAAGCTTTCTTGACTTGGACATTTTTATGTAACCTTTTATTTTAAACAGCAGCTCTTAGAGAACATGTGTTTGCAGTTTCTTTTCTACATAATAGAGTTTATACTTCCATTTATTATGTGGGCAATTCAAAATCCATTTTTGGGGTCACCATTTTTCCTGCGAAGGGGTCCCTGCGCAAGAAAAGGTTGAAGACCCCTGTCTTAAATTCATACTTTCCGATTTCCCAAACTTCATTTCTTGTTTAGCCTTTCACTTGCACTGCTCCTGCTTTGAAATCCACAACGTATAGGGGTGGTTCAAGGGGTATGCTGATGGACTGAAAGGTCAGTAATAGGCTCCTTTCAAGTCCCTTTCTGAAACTCTGTGAAAGCAGACTGTTTGACAGAGAAAGAGCCAGCTGGTGGACAAGATGATTATTATTTATTTTTTTCTTAACACGTGAAACCGCCAATCTGACTGAAGCTTCTGTTCTTCTTTTTCCCAGTGATTACTGCACCCTACAGACCATAAAGGTGCACAACATTGTGGTTATGATGCAGTAAGTACTCTGTCTGCACATCTCTCTTTAAATATTCATACAGGACCACAGAAGCCTGGTTCCCATTCTCCCATGTAATACTTGTTAATGTACTTGTAATACTTGTCAATAATATATTGAATAATCCTGTTTCCAGGGTGACTGTGACCACAGTGTACTTTGGCCACATGGAGCAGGTTACTCAGGAGATGTACCAGTATGTAGACTGTGGAGGTAACACCACCACTGTGAGGGGGGAGCAGCACAAGGTGTCTAATGCCCCAATACCCCCATACTTGCCCCCCTACCTGACCTGAGCCCAGTCCTGGTGAGGGTCCTTGGATGCTAGTCTTAGATCAGGGATCTAGGAAACCTGCCAAATCTGGAGAGGAGCTGTGTGTGTGTAGGCTATTGTTCCAGCCCTTCTCTAACACAGCTGATCAGCAGGATATAGAATGTTTATCCCTGCTCTAACGTGTCCACCCAGTAGCTCTCAGGGATGGGGGTTAGCCACCCCAGCCGAAGATGGTACACTGTTTCTCCTTCCTCTTCACCATCTATCTACTGATAAAGACCCCACTGTCATGCATTTCTGTGTTGGCTTACCATTTTGTTGGGAGTATCTGCCAAATGTGCAGTTGAGGGGAAAAATACTTGTTTAAAATGTATTAACACTACCACAATGTTTCAGTATCAAACCATTATGCACTTTATTAATGCAGTTCAAATTCAACCTGTCACTGTGACAATGTAACATTTCACGATGCCACTCCGACTCCTCCAAACCACTTTGAACTGTAAATGTATATGAAGTAACAACCCTTTCCTGTCTATGGATGAGGATAACCTCTGAAAGAGTTCTCTCAGTAATCTGATCTCAAATCATTATGATTGTCAGAGAAGTTGAGCCAACAGATCTGGGACCAGTCTTCTATTCTCAAAGTTTAAACCTGTTTTAACACAAGTGTGTGTGTTCTCAAGACATTAATCTAGTCCATTTTAAATCTGCTGGTAAATCACAATCCCCTATATAGCACTACTCGGGCTCTGTCCAAAGGTAGTGCGCTATATAGGGCCCTCAAACTCAACTCTGGACCTCGAAGCCAGTTCCATTGTGGGTTTTCATTGTTCCCCTCTAGTCATGGACTGATTTAGACCTGGGACAACAGGTGGGGTGCAATTATCAGGTAGAACAGAGAACCAGCAGGCTCTGGACCTCGTCGGGTTAGAGTTGAATTCCCCTGATATAGGAAATAAGGTGCCATTTGAGATGAAGCCAGAATGTGGCGTTTCCAGAATTGCTCAGCTTATAATGACCAGGTTCTCCTTTAGCGGGCTCTGTACAATCTGTGAATTTGGACCAGTTTACTGAGATCCGTTGTGTGTGTGTGTGTGTGTGTGTGTGTGTGATCCGTTAACGTGAATTGAAAGGCTTCTATCCCTGAAATTTAGTAGATTTTAAGATATTAAGTTCCTTCCACCACTCTGTTCCCAATTGGTAAAATATTGATTGATAGTGATTCCTTATCAGTAATTTACTCCTCTGTTTGTGCCCACGAGGGAGTTGCGTAATGTTTTGCGATCCGTACCTACTGCTGATTTGTATTTGACCAACTGAATGTTTACATTCCATCTGATCCATTTTCGTGATATACATAGAGGATTTATTAATAACCTGCAAGGAACTGCGTTTTGATAATTTACTTCCCCGCCTATCAAACTCAGTTGAGTTTGTAGAACTGCCTAGATTTAATGAAAACAACCTGTTTTAATACAACTTTTGTAATATGATTCCTACCTACGTTGTAGAGAACCTTTTTTGAAATATGAACTCAAATGAATTTAAACTACCCTCTTTCATAGATATAAATATACCTTGAATTTCTTAATGAATAATCAAACTATGTAATTATCAGTTTCCTAGGTTATCGTAGAGCACATTTACTTTTTGTTCCTAATCATACACCTTAATCGTGTATGGAAGAGTGGTTCAGCTTTTGATGGAATGTTAGGATCGAGTGAAGACTTGAAATACTATTGGTACATCAAGAAGAAGAGTGGTTTTAATGATCTGATGAGGTTGTTCTTTCTGAATGTCTACTTCTGTGGGGTAGATACATTTTATTCTGATTAACAACTATTTGACAAGATATAAATATAAGCTGTTTTTAAAGAGTATAAATTCAGTTTTATTTGTTATTTGCGTTTCATCACATATAAAATGTTGTCCTACCTAGGTATGTTGTCATGCTTTCAGGAAGAAATGTAATAGCATGAATAAAGTTGGCACCACATTTGTCTGTTATCTTGTATTTTCTTCAGTCTTTGTTCATACTTTTTATATTTCCAAACCACAGAGGAACTGGTAAGAAATTGAACACTCACATGCTTTAGCACATGAATCAGTGTGACATCACAATTCACTCACAATGAGTTCATGAACCAGAATTGGAATCATACTGGTAATTCTGATTTGATGGATGTTAGCAAAACGGTTGTCTCCTGAGCAAACCTGAACTCGCATAGTGTTGCCATGGGGACAGTGGACAGCCGGTGGGAACAGTTTTTACATCGTAAACCCCATATTTGACACACACCTGTGCATAAATAGCCCCTTTCGGTGGTATTTGGCACATTATTTAATTTCCTTAGGTGGCTGAAGGTATGTTGGCATCCATGCACTTTCAGGCCAATTTGGAAGGGGAGCTTTCTTTTGCCTTACTGCAAAATAATGGTAAGTTGATATCACTGATGACATGTTGATTACACAATGTATAACTTGTTTATTTTTGCATGTTGTATATGCAGTACCAGCAGTTTCATTACTTGTGAACAATGCTGCCCCTAACGGGGTATACCAGGTGTACCATGCAGCACCATCGGCATCCTGGCATGGTCTTCCTGTGTCCCCCACCTCACCAGCTGGCCTTGACCACTTCAGAGATACAAGGGGGCACATTTCCAGTGGTGTAAAGTACTTACAAGTATTTTTACTTAAGTACTACTTAAGAAGTTTTGGGGGGTATCTGTACTGTACTATTTGTTTTTGACAACTTTAACTTTTACTCCACTACATTCCTGTAGAAAATAATGTACTTTTACATTTTCCCTGACACTCAAAAGTCCTATTTACATTTTGAATGCTAAGCAGGACAGGACAATTGTCTAATTCACACACTTATCAAGAGAACATCCCTGGTCATCCCTACTGCCTCTGATCTGGCAGACTCATTAAACACAAATGCTTTGTTTGTAAATTATGTCTGAGTGTTGAACTGTGCCCCTGGTTATCCGTAAATTTAAAAAACAAGAATATCATGTCTTCTGGTTTGCTTAATATAAGGAATTTTAAATAATTTATACTTTTACTTTTGAAACTTAAGTACATTTAAAACAAACCAAATACTTTTAGGCTTTTACTCAAGTAATATTTTACTGGGTGATTTTTACTTTTACTTGAGTTATTTTCTTTTAAGGTATCTTTACTTTTAGTATGAAAATTGGGTACTTTTTCCACCACTGCACTGTTCTGCACATAGTTTACTTTGTATGTTTCTATGTTTTGGTTGGTCAGGGTGTGATCTGAGTGGGCATTCTATGTTGGATGTCTTGTTTGTCTATTTCTATGTCTGACCTGATATGGTTCTCAATCAGAGGCAGGTGTTAGTCATTGTCTCTGATTGGGAACCATATTTAGGTAGCCTGGGTTTCACTGTGTGTTTGTGGGTGATTGTTCCTGTCTCTGTGTTTATTGTCACCAGATAGGCTGTATAGGTTTTCACGTTCCGTTTGTTGTTTTTGTATTGTTAGTTATTTCATGTCGAGTTCCTTTTCATTAAAGAACATGAATAACCACCACGCTGCATTTTGGTCCGCTTCTCCTTCGACAGACGAGAACCGTTACAGAATCACCCACCACAACAGGACCAAGCGGCGTGTCAACAGGCAGGAGCCGCAGGAGAAGCAACAGCGGCAGCAGGAGCAACAAAATGAGGAATGGACATGGGAGGATGTTTTGGATGGCAAAGGTTGCTACACATGGGAGGAAATACGGGCTGGAAGAGATCGCCTCCCATGGGAACAGGTGGAGGCACTTAGGAGAGCAGAGGCAGCCGGAGAGAGGAGCCGGCGTTATGAAGGAACACGGTTGGCAAGGAAGCCCGGGAGTCAGCCCCAAAAAGTTCTTGGGCGGGGGCTCACAGGGAGTATGGCGACGCTAGGTAGGAGACCTACGCCAACCTCCTGTGGTTACCGGGTGGCTAGAGAGACTGGGCAGGCACCGTGTTATGCTGTGGTGCGCACGGTGTTTCCAGTGCGGGTGCATAGCCCGGTGCGGCTCCAGCTCCGCGTATCGGCCGGGCTTGATTGAGCATCGAGCCAAATGCCATGAAGCCGGCTTTACGCATCTGGTCCCCAGTGCGTCTCCTTGGGCCGGCTTATATGGCACCAGCCTTGCGCAAGGTGTCCCCGGTTCGCCTGCATAGCCCAGTGCGGGCTATTCCACCTTGCCGCACTGGCAGAGCGACCGGGAGTATTCAACCAGGTAAGGTTGGGCAGGCTCGGTGCTCAAGAGCTCCAGTGCGCCTGCACGGTCCGGTCTACCCAGTACCACCTCCACACACCAACCCTCCGGTGGCAGCTCCCCACACCAGGCTTCCTGTGCGTGTCCTCGGCCCAGTACCACCAGTGCCAGCACCACGCATCAGGCCTACAGTGCGCCTCGCCTCTGCAGCGCTGCCAGAGCCTTCCTCCTCTACAGCGCTGCTGGAGTCTCCTGCCTGTTCAGCGCTGCCAGTCTGCATGGAGCATCCAGACTTGCCAGTCTGCATGGAGCAGCCAGAGCTGCCAGTCTGCAAGGAGCAGCCAGAGCTGCCAGTCTGCAAGGAGCAGCCGGAGCTGCCAGTCTGCAAGGAGCTGCCAGTCTGCAAGGAGCTGCCAGTCTGCAAGGAGCTGCCAGTCTGTAAGGAGCTGCCAGTCTCCAAGAAGCCGCCAGAGCTGTCAGTCTGCAAGAAGCCACCAGAGCTGCTAGTCTGCATGGAGCAGCCAGAGCTGCCAGTCTGCATGGAGCAGCCAGAGCCGCCAGTCGGCATGGAGCAGCCAGAGCCGCCAGTCGGCATGGAGCAGCCAGAGCCGCCAGTCGGCATGGAGCAGCCAGAGCCGCCAGTCGGCATGGAGCAGCCAGAGCCGCCAGTCGGCATGGAGCAGCCAGAGCCGCCAGTCGGCATGGAGCAGCCAGAGCCGCCAGTCGGCATGGAGCAGCCAGAGCCGCCAGTCGGCATGGAGCAGCCAGAGCCGCCAGTCGGCATGGAGCAGCCAGAGCCGCCAGTCGGCATGGAGCAGCCAGAGCCGCCAGTCGGCATGGAGCAGCCAGAGCCGCCAGTCGGCATGGAGCAGCCAGAGCCGCCAGTCGGCATGGAGCAGCCAGAGCCGCCAGTCGGCATGGAGCAGCCAGAGCCGCCAGTCGGCATGGAGCAGCCAGAGCCGCCAGTCGGCATGGAGCAGCCAGAGCCGCCAGTCGGCATGGAGCAGCCAGAGCCGCCAGTCGGCATGGAGCAGCCAGAGCCGCCAGTCGGCATGGAGCAGCCAGAGCCGCCAGTCGGCATGGAGCAGCCAGAGCCGCCAGTCGGCATGGAGCAGCCAGAGCCGCCAGTCGGCATGGAGCAGCCAGAGCCGCCAGTCGGCATGGAGCAGCCAGAGCCGCCAGACTCTTCCAGGTCTGCCAGACTCTTCCAGGTCCGCCAGACTCTTCCAGGTCTGCCAGACTCTTCCAGGTCCGCCAGTCTGCCAGACTCTTCCAGGTCCGCCAGTCTGCCAGACTCTTCCAGATCCGCCAGTCTGCCAGACTCTTCCAGATCCGCCAGTCTGCCAGACTCTTCCAGTTCCGCCAGTCTGCCAGACTCTTCCAGTTCCGCCAGTCAGCCAGACTCTTCCAGTTCCGCCAGTCAGCCTGACTCTTCCAGATCCGCCAGTCAGCCTGACTCTTCCAGATCCGCCAGCCAGCCAGGATCTGCCAGAGCCTTCCTCCTCTCCTGTGCTGCCGGAGTCTCCCGCCTGTCCGGCGCTGCTGCCGGAGTCTCCCGCCTGTCCGGCGCTGCTGCCGGAGTCTCCCGCCTGTCCGGCGCTGCTGCCGGAGTCTCCCGCCTGTCCGGCGCTGCTGCCGGAGTCTCCCGCCTGTCCGGCGCTGCTGCCGGAGTCTCCCGCCTGTCCGGCGCTGCTGCCGGAGTCTCCCGCCTGTCCGGCGCTGCTGCCGGAGTCTCCCGCCTGTCCGGCGCTGCTGCCGGAGTCTGAAGAGCCCCTCTGTCCCGAGCTGCCCCTCAGTCCAGTGTTATTAAATAGGGTTGCCGTGGCTAGGAGGCCACGGAAGCGGACAAGGTGGGGGACTAAGACTACGGTGAAGTGGGGGCCACGTCCAGCACCAGAGCAGCCACCGCGGACAAATGCCCACCCAGACCCTCCCCGATAGGTTCAGGTTTTGCGGCCGGAGTCTGCACCTTGGGGGGGGGGGGGGTACTGTCACTCCCTGACCATAGTTTACTTTGTATGTTTCTATGTTTTGGTTGGTCAGGGTGTGATCTGAGTGGGCATTCTATGTTGGATGTCTTGTTTGTCTATTTCTATGTCTGGCCTGATATGGTTCTCAATCGGAGGCAGGTGTTAGGTTTTGTCTCTGATTGGGAACCACATTTAGGTAGCCTGGGTTTCACTGTGTGTTTGTGGATGATTGTTCCTGTCTCTGTGTTTGTTGTCACCAGATAGGCTGTATAGGTTTTCACGTTCCGTTTGTTGTTTTTGTATTGTTAGTTATTTCATGTGCGAGTTCCTTTTCATTAAAGAACATGAATAACCACCACGCTGCATTGTGGTCCGCTTCTCCTTCGACAGACGAGAACCGTTACATCCCATGAGCCCTGTTGAAACACCTGAGACAAGCCAGCATCAGGAGGTTTCTGACTGGAGCCACGGGAGTTCTGACTGGAGCCACAGGAGTTCTGACTGGAGCCACGGGAGTTCTGACTGGAGCCACGGGAGTTCTGACTGGAGTCTGAGCAACATAAGAATCGAAGGGTGACAGCAGTGAGTAAAGGGAAAAAGCAGTGCATCAAAAGGGAAAAAAGCAACAGTGAAAAGTAGGAGCTGAGACTAGGCTAACCGACTAAACCAAGACAACGGAGACTTTCAGCAATCTGACATATCCTCATCTCTGGTAGACACAGCCCGATGGACCACTGGAGTGCTTATTCTACCTAGTAGCAGAGGGCAATGACGAGGCGGACCTGCTGTCAGAAGTGTCGGATGGGCCCTCAGTGGTCCCAAGATACCTAGACTTCTCCGAGGGCGCTTTGAGCAACATGATCCTTTCACAATATGCCACTCTCATGAACATGTTCCCTCATCTGCCGCGTCCTCCCTTACCTGTACCCTCCATCCTCCCTCTGCAACCTCACCTCGGCCCAGTCTATGGAGAGACTCCAGACCTACTCACACCATCTACCCACAGCGACTGAGTCCCCCATGGCAACCCCAGTGATGCCGGCTACACCAATACAGCTGGCCGTTTTGAGGACCAGTATCCTGCCTCCCGAGAACCCCAGCTGCCAGGTGATGCCGACTACACCAATACCTACAGCCATTCCGGGGACAGCTTTTTTCCATCTACGTAACATTGCAAAAATCAGAAACTTTCTGTCCAAAAATTATGCAGAAAAATGTATCCATGCTTTTGTGACTTCTAGGTTAGACTACTGCAATGCTCTAATTTCCGGCTACCCGGATAAAGCACTAAATAAACTTCAGTTAGCGCTAAATACGGCTGCTAGAATCCTGACTAGAACCAAAATATTTGATCATATTACTCCAGTAGCTAGCCTCCCTACACTGGCTTCCTGTCAAAGCAAGGGCTGGTTTCAAGGTTTTACTGCTAACCTACAAAGCATTACATGGGCTTGCTCCTACCTATCTCTCTGATTTGGTCCTGCCGTACATACCTACACGTACGCTACGGTCACAAGACGCAGGCCTCCTAATTGACCCTAGAATTACTAAGCAAACAGCTGGAGGCAGGGCTTTCTCCTATAGAGCTCCATTTTTATGGAACGGTCTGCCTACCCATGTCAGAGACGCAAACTCGGTCTCAACCTTTAAGTCTTTACCTTAGACTCATCTCTTCAGTGGGTCATATGATTGAGTGTAGTCTGGCCCAGGAGTGGGAAGGTGAACGGAAATGCTCTGGAGTAACGAACCGCCCTTGCTGTCTCTGCCTGGCTGGTTCCCCTCTTTCCACCGGGATTCTCTGCCTCTAACCCTATTACAGGGGCTGAGTCACTGGCTTACTGGGGCTCTCTCATGCCGTCCCTGGAAGGGGTGCGTCACCTGAGTGGGTTGATTCACTGATGTGGTCATCCTGTCTGGGTTGGAGCCCCCCCTTGGGTTGTGCCATGGCGGAGATCTTTGTGGGCTATACTCAGCCTTGTCTCGGGATGGTAAGTTGGTTGTTGAAGTTATCCCTCTAGTGGTGTGGCGGCTGTGCTTTGGCAAAATGGGTGGGGTTATATCCTTCCTGTTTGACCCTGTCCGGGGGTGTCTTCGGATGGGGCCACAGTGTCTCTTGATGCCTCCTTGCTGTCCCCAGGCCACAGTGTCTCATGATGACTCCTTGCTGTCCCCAGTCCACCTGGCCGTGCTGCTGCTCCAGTTTCAACTGTTCTGCCTTATTATTATTCGACCATGCTGGTCGTTTATGAACATTTGAACATCTTGGCCATGTTCTGTTATAATCTCCACCCGGCACAGCCAGAAGAGGACTGGCCACCCCACATAGCCTGGTTCCTCTCTAGGTTTCTTCCTAGGTTTTGGCCTTTCTAGGGAGTTTTTCCTAGCCACCATGCCTCTACACCTGCATTGCTTGCTGTTTGGGATTTTAGGCTGGGTTTCTGTACAGCACTTTGAGATATCAGCTGATGTACGAAGGGCTATATAAATAAATTTGATTTGATTTGACCCTTTAGCTATAACTCCAGAGCCCATGCAGCCAGAAGACTACACCAATTCAGGCAACCACTTGGATGAACAATATGTTGCCTTACCTGACAATATGGTCAGACCTTTTTGGGACACTGACTATATTTCCACTGAGCCTGCCTCCTCCCCAGAGCCAGAGCCAAGATTCAGCCATTAGTGCTGAGTGTGGAGAGCGAGCATATGAAGAGGGAGGCCCAGAGACTGAGGCAGCAGGAGGCCCGGGATACATTATATGGCCTGGGCCGCAACCCACTGGCTGACAGGCAGGACTTCACACTGGAGCTCGACCTGTTCACTGACTGAAACACAGTGACTGTGACTATGGAAAAATAACCAACAGCTCTGCTGTTGTTTATTCTAATGTAATGTGTGTTTGTTTACACTAGAATCAGTAGTAGGAAATAGAATACCTTCATTATAGATTAGCAAGTGTGAATACCGTGACACTGTTAGCTAGTTGATTAACTAGTCATTTTGATATCTCCATGTTTCTGGGAAATAAAATGTAGTTGGTGGATTTACGTTATTGATTGATATCAGGCAGCAATGATGACAAACAGGACTATAACATATCAAGACGAGGAAGGAAGACAAGGTGCTATATTTTTTTCAGCACTTGTTTTCTGCTGTTGGAACTGTGGCTGTCGTTCAAAGCAGTTGTCTGATTTTAAGGGCTGTATGTGTAGGCCTTATCCTCACAAAACTGAGCGCCCCAAAGGACACAACAGAACAGGCCCAGACTTCTGTTCACATGGAGACCCAATATGAAGACATATCTGGCCCAATCAAGCAGACGATTCATCTTGTGTAACATGCTGACCCAGAAGAAAGCACTCAGTGAAAAATTGCCTTAATGAAATTGACTGCACTGCTGTCTAGAGGCAGACAGATTGAAATATTGTCTGTGCTTGTGCTATGACAGTTTGCTACGGGAGTCAGTTAATACATTGATACTCTAGGCTATTACATCATACAGTTAATGCTACATCATAGCTCGTTATGTAGTGTTATCACTTGGACTGAAATATGTTCCGGTACTCATTTTGAGTGTCGGTATTGTTTTTATTTAGGTGTAGGAGCTCCACAGTACTTTTGAGCTAATATTCTATAAGATGAACAGGGGCTCAGCAGTAGAAAATGTGAGGTGCCGGTACACGGCTCTGGTAAGATCCTGCTTGTCCATTTCAAGCACTGAGTGCTATGCCTATTCAATGGGCCAGATTCAGTAAGGTGATATTTGGAATTTATCTGGTATTTATGACATCATAGCTGTTCTTTAGGAAATAATGAATTAAACCTCTCAAAGATTCAATTCCCAGTAGGTTGTACCTTTTAACTTTGAAACAGTGTCAACTAGAAGTTGTTGAATTGAATTCCAGTAAACGTTTGATTTAATTATGAGCCATGTAATAAACTTGTAATAGATGACACATGACAGAACTTGTTTGCTTAACTGCATGCAATCACTTACTGGTGGAGAGGTCACAGCCTGTCTTTGAATCTAATACACACACACACACACACACACACTTTTACTGCACTCATTTCAGAGTACCACTGCCTGTAAACGTCCCCCAAATGCCCTATCTTACCATAAAATATTTTGCCTACCTCACCATTGTAAAGAAAATATTATGAGAAAATAACACAGCCAATGTAAAGCTGAACATAGTCACTTTAAGTGACGATGAAGTGTGGATGTATATTGCAGATAAAGTAACAAGGGAATTGACACCCGTACTTTATTATCAGATCCACACCAAAAACAGGATATCAAATGACACTGTGTTTTCATATGTTTACAGTGCTAAGCAACAGCACTGTTTTGCTCCATTTCATTTCTGACATAGATCACCTATTTTCCCTGTCTATCTTTCATATGCCCATAGACTATATTATTTTCAGCATTATACTGAAAAATTACCCAAATCAAAAAATGCATATTAAAAAAATGACTGTACATTTTTTTATACATTAACAAATGAATGTATGGCAATTGTTATTGAACTCAAAATACCACTAATATTTCAGAACAAGCGGTAAAGCTTCATTTGACTCCAGTTTTTGCTTTGTAGCACCTACGTATGAAATATTATGGAGTCTTAAAGGAGGAGGTCTGGGTAAGTCCAAAAATGTCATAAATATGCCAACTTTGATTATTTCTCAATTATGTTTTTTGATACAAATGTCAAATATATGTCAACAATACTTCCTCCGAAGGACCATTCTATTTATTAAATGTTGTGAAAGTCCCGAATCATGGTCTTATTTTGTCCTGGTTTCGTGAGGAATCACCATTATAAAGCTTCCATCACTGGTCTGGTTCCTCCTCTTCCATTGCTCACATTAACTGACACTAAGTGGAAACTGGTCACTGGCGTCACCAACTTTAAAATAACCTTATTTTTGAGGGGGTTAAAACTCTACAGTACTCAAAACAGATTAGTTGCACAACATTAGCAGATTGGTCTTGTAAAAATAAACACTTATGTAATAGTTAGTAGTAAGTAGTTGTACTACAGACTGTCATTGCATTTCAAGACTTATGAGGAAAATGCTTGACATTTTCCAAAGATTTGGCCCCAAGCTGTGCAATGTGTTGGAGTTGAGCAGGTACGGCTGGTAAATCTACAAGTTTTGAATACCATGGCAAAAAACTTGAACTAGGGCTCTCCCCTAAACCATAACCTTTAGAGACCAGTCGAAATCGAAACAAGAAATAGGGAACTTGAAAGGGAACCATTCTGTAATGTCTGGTTTATATTTAGTTTCTTGGTCAAATGGTAATATTTCTTTAAACCAGAGTAGAGATCAATTCTGAACTGATGCAATTATGGGGATTTTTTTCCGGTTCTTTGTGTTTATACGTGCAGAGACAAATAACCACACACTGATATCATGGTCCAAACACACCAAAACAGTCATGAAGAGGGCACGACAAAACCTTTTCCATCGGGGGAGACTGAAATGATTTGGAATGGATCCCTAGATCCTAAAAAAGTTCTACAGCTGCACCATCGAGAGCATCCTGACCGGTTGCATCCCCGCCGGGTATGGCAACTGCTCGGCATCCGACCGTAAGGCGCTACAGAGGGTAATGCGTATGGCCCAATATATCACTAGGGCCAAGCTTCCTGCCATCCAGGATCTATATACTAGACGGCATCCGAGAAAGTCCCCAAAAATGGTCAAAGACTCCAGTCACCTACGTCATAGACTGTTCTCTCTGCTACCCTGCGGAAAGCGGTACCGAAGCGCCAAGTCTAGGTCCAAAAGGCTTCTTAACAGCTTCTACCTCCAACTTCTGAACAATGAATCAAATGGCCACCTGGCCTATTTACCTTGACCCCCCCCCCCCTAAAACCCCAAACAGCAAGCAATGCAGATGTAGAAGCACGGTGGCTAGGAAAAACTCCCCAGAAATGCCAGAAACTAGGAAGCAAACTAGAGGAACCAGTCTCTGAGGGGTGGCCAGTCCTCTTCTGGCTGTGCCGGCTGGAGATTATAACAGAACATGGCCAAGAAGTTCAAACGTTCACAGATGACCAGCAGGGTCAGATAATAATAATCAAAGTGGTTGTAGAGGGTGCAACAGGTCAGCAACTCAGGAGTAAATGTTAGTTTGCTTTCATTGTCGATCATTCAGAGTTAGAGACAGCAGGTGCGGTAGAGAGAGAGTCCAAAACAGCAGGTCCGGGACAAGGTAGCATTACCTCGACTACCTCGACTAACCTGAACCCCCGCACATTGACTCTGTACCGGTACCCCCTGTATATATGGCCTCGTTATTGTTACGTCATTTTATTGTGTTACTTTTTATGAAATGTTTTACTTAGTTTATTTAGTAAATATTCACTTACCTCTATTTTTTAAACTGCATTGTTGGTTAAGGTTTGTAAGTAAGCATTTCGAGGTAGGGTCTACACATGTTGTATTCGGCGCATGTGATAAATGTAATTTTATTTGATCTGCTGAGCACTGTTGAAACTACAAGATAAACATCTCTGTTGACCTGATCTGAATGCAAGTTATTTGAAGCCTAATATTATGATGTAATAAAGTTATTATAGCAGAACCTTTACTCTGAGCGCTTTTCCAAGGGGATTTTGGAAATATTGAGCATGGATAGAGACAGTAATATGTAGGTGTAATGAAAAGATTGTGTGTGTGTGTGTGTGTGTGTGTGCGCACGAATTGTGTGTGTACTTTGGCCGCTTCTAAGACACACCCACCCTCTCTCAGCCTCAACCTCAGCCTTAGAGCCCTGCACACTGCTGCTATTGACTCACTCCTCCCCTGGACCAGACAGAGAACAGAGCAGCAGTCTGTGCCTCGCTCTCACCTCATACTCTTCTCACCACACCAGGGATCCACATCCAGCCGTCGCCCGTCTGCCACCAGACAACCAGAGGAACCATGGTGCTCTACCACAGGGAGTTTGACAAGGCAGGCAGGGCAGCCGGTCTCCAGATATGGAGGATAGAGAAGATTGAGCTGGTCCCTGTGCCTGAGAACCTGCATGGGAGCTTCTATGTTGGGGACGCGTACGTGGTCCTCCATACCGTCAAACAGCGGGATAGCTGCTTCTACGACCTGCACTTCTGGCTGGGTGAGTCGGAGTGAATGAGTGAGTGTGTTTCCTCAGGCTCTTCCACACAACATGTCACACGTTGGATGATATGTTTACTGACGGAGGGTTATGGATCCTTAGAGATCAACGTGAATACATGTGGGGAGAGCGTCATAGACGTTCACGTTTTATAACTACAGGCTGGAATCCATGGCATAATATTCTCAGAACTTTCTCATTAACATTAATAAATACATTGGCAATAGCTAAAATAACTTAGCATCAAAGGACATAATATACCAACAGTGTTATAACACATTCCCTTCATCATAGGATCATATCTGAGTAGATGTATTCATATAGGAGAAGAACACGGACACATTGATGCGGCTGGCTTCCGGGTTGGATGGCGCTGTGTTGGGTCGTGTTGGGCTTGGTTGGGTCGTGTATCAGAGGAAACATGACTTTCAACCGTCTCTCCCGAGCCCGTACGGGAGTTGTAGCGATGAGACAAGATAGTAGCTACTAAACATTTGGATACCACGAAATTGGGGAGAAAAAGGGGTAAAAAAAGAAAGAAATTAAACTAAAAAAACACACAAAAAAGATAGTTGAGAAATGGATTAAATAATCACTATTATTTGGCATTGCTGGCCTGCACCTACTCTGAAAGATCCCATGTCAACCTAACAGTAGAATGCCTCTGCTCTTTGTGGATGATCGTGTGTGAGCAGGGATGGAACAGAAGGATTTTGGGCACTGGACAGCCAGTCTTACGTATAGGCCTCAAGGCCTTTGTCAGAGCCCGGATCTAAATGCCATGCGATGTTTGAAAAGACAAAATGTCAATAGCCGGGTAGCTAGTTGGGCACATTTTGTACTAGCCCTGTCTGAAAAGTACTGGCAATGAGTTAATGGGCTAGCTTCATTTCCATCCCTGTGTGTGAGTGACGTTTCGTAACGTTTCACAACTGTGAGGTCTCGAAGTGCTGTTGTCTTAGTGTACAGAGAAGTAAAGCAGAAGCAAGTCAGCCGATCTTGTCATCAGCTGAGCTGAATACAGATTTTTTTGCCTGAAGTAAAAAATGAAAGTGACTATCTGGGTGGGGTGATTGACGATCATGAATCTTCCCGGATAAGATACGGTCATTCTCAGCAGTGGTCGTAAACTATATCAGTCCCCGTTCCACACCTAATCTGGGAAAATGATCACGCCTTTTCATTAACCTTTGAGTAACTTCTCTGTTCAGCTGCCTCAGAGTACACCCATTGTACCTGAAAGTACTGTTAGTTTTGTGTTGCGATGACTGAACCATGCAAGTCGAGGCTACTGATCTGTAACTCCAGCTTCCTTCCTTGACACATAATCATATATTTTTGTCTCTCTCTCCCACACCCTCTCTCTCTCTCTTTCTTCCACCCTTCCTCTTTCCTCTCCTCCTTCATCCCCCCCCCCATCATTAATCATTAACCACTAAACACGCTAATGGACCCCTAAAGGGTTTCTTTCACACTATGCTTTCTTCCCTCAGTTCCTTCATTCAGTCACTCACTAAGTTAGAATGGCAACATGTCATAGACTGCTAGCTAATGTCTAACTATGTTAGTCACACCAAAATAGTAGGTATGACTTGGACTGTTTACCTCATCAGGCCTACAAGGTACCACTGACAGGGTTTCAGCTCTTCAAATCAAATCCAATTGCATTGGTCACATACACACGGTTAGCAGATGTTATTGCGACTGTAGCGAAATGCTTGTGCCTTTATTTCAGACAGTGCAGCAATATCTAACACTGTATTCTCACAATTCCACAACAACTACCTAATAAAAACATATACATATAAACATATGGATGAGCAATGACAGAGCGGCATAGGAAAGATGCAATAGAATGGTATAAAATATAGTATAAACATATGAAATGACTAATGCAAGATATGTAAACATTACTGAAGTGGCATTATGAAAGTGTCTAGCGATCAATTTATTCAAGTGGCCAATGATTTCAAGTCTGTACCCAGGCAGCATCATCTCTGTGTTAGGGGTGGCTGTTTAACAGTCTGAAGGCCTTGAGATAGGTGTTAAACCACTGTTGTGTTGTGCAGCAGCAGCAGTTACCCAGAAATGTACAATGGCAACACGCAAGGCTGTTAGATTCTGTTTGAGAGTGAAAACCGCATCACCAGTGTGATTATTATTGCCAAGCTATCTATCTGCAAGGGTGACAAAAAAGATGTGAACAAACAGGACCACGCCACACAATGTGAAAATAAAGCATACTATGAACATCACAGTGATAACATCAGCTAGGCAGTTTGACTCATAAGAATGAACATTGTGCTTAAGTTCCTTTGTCTAAACTTGAATACTCTCTCATTTCATGCTAACATTTATCACATTGTATATAAGTACTGTACCACTCATGTTCTCTCCTCAGGTAAGGAGTGCAGCCAGGACGAGAGCACGGCGGCGGCCATCTTTACTGTTCAGCTGGATGATTTCCTAGGAGGGAAGCCTGTCCAGTACCGAGAACTGCAGGGGTTCGAGTCCACCGCCTTCACACGCTACTTCAAGGGAGGCATCACATATAAAGTACAATATTGTCTTACTGATGCATTTTATTTCAGTTTATTCCACTAATATTATATTTGTTCCTGTATCTGTCTTACTGTTATTTACTACTAGAAGATATGGTGTTATATTGAACCAAAAAAAGCACCCTTATTTTTAGCAGTGAACATTCATTCCATTTGCCACATTTCGGACCCTGGGCATCATACTCTGGAGGTCTGCTATAAAATAAACACTTGTTGAAATGTTTTGTTTGGTCCTGACCATGGGCAGCAACACTGACTCATGGGATGGTAAGGGAACCTGGTGTGCAGATGAAAAGGAAAAACAGTTATGCCTGATCCTCACATTGTTTGTTTTTCTTGGTTCTGAACCTTTCTTAATTTTCCTAAATATTGCCCAATCACTAGAAGGAACAACTTGACATTCTAACCTTGTTCAACCTCACAGGCTCATAGGCTCTGACGTTGCCTTTTATATGTTGTTTCAGGGAAGTTTGTGTTGGGTACTATGTAACTCTGTATCTTCTTTTGTATGTGATGTATGCTATGTACATCTACATCTTGTATTGCTTTTAAACTGAGCAAGACAAATTCCCTCTTGGGAGCAATGACGTATTCAATTTTATCCTGATCTACTCCATTTTTTCTATTCTATCCTGTTCTATTTTAGGCTGGAGGCGTGGCCTCTGGGTTCCATCACGTGGTCACCAACGACCTGTCAGCTCTGAGACTATTCCATATCAAAGGTCGCCGCGTCGTCAGGGCAACTGAGGTCACCCTCAACTGGTCCAGCTTCAACACAGGGGACTGCTTCATCGTGGACCTTGGAGCAGTAAGTTTTGATTGATTGATTGATCTACTGATTGACTAATTGACTCATCGATGGATCGACAGATCAGTAGATTGTACTTTAGCCTCCCTCTATGTGAGAGTATACCATATAGATATAGAACATGTATCAATGATATAGTGTCTATGTTGGGAACACTGCCTCTGCCACTTGTATGGCACAGATGGTAGTGCCCTCAGTCACCCTATAACAACAGTTCATTTGTTTGACTGTCACCTTCCTGAGAAAACAGACACATTGTCCAGTCAAACTTCAAATTCTGTTGAAAGTCAAATATTAACTGTTCGGCTTGAGTTCTCCTTAAATATGTAGGCCTACGGTATGTTGACTTGAGGTGGGTTTATGTATCAGATCATTTGATATACAAGGTGTCCTAATGTTTACCAAACTAAATCTAAAAGCTGTACTGTTCTCTTACATCTGCTGGCCCCAGCATAGTGTTAGTAATCCCTCGAAGCTAAACGCCTGTATGCACCTGGAACTTTATAAAGTGAGCAACAACCTTCTTTCAAATGAACCGTACCTGTTACCTGTCTATAGGTTATCTACCAGTGGTGCGGTTCAGAGTGCAACAAATTTGAGCGCCTGAAGGCAGCACAGGTGGCTGCCAGTATCCGGGACAATGAGAGGAATGGCCGAGCAAAGCTGGTTGTCGTGGAAGAGTGGAGCGAGCCGCCTGAGTTAACTGAGGTGACAGATGCTAATTCAATATGTATTTTTACAATATTGAACTTTCATTCCCTAGTCTAAAATTTGCACTCTTGAATGGACATTAATCTTGAATTACTGCAGGCACTTAACTGTAAGACAGTTAAATAATCCCGTTCTGTACACTATCATTTTGCTATCTCCATTAACACAAGTCAATATTATCTTGGTCTTTTTTGTCTTTGTGTTTTTACCGGTCAACTTTAACAGGTACTTGGCAACAAGCCAGATCTACCAGAAGGTGATGACAATGACGATATGATGGCAGATATCTCCAACAGGAAGATGGCCAAACTCTACATGGTACGGTACATAATCTATACACACTCTAACACACACTCACACACACTCACACACACTCATCTCGCTGTTGTTCCTTTCAGGTTTCTGATGCGTCCGGAGAAATGCAGGTGACCCTAGTCTCAGAGGAGAACCCGTTCTCTCAGAGCCATCTGCTGTCTGACGAGTGCTTCATCCTGGACCACGAGAAGAGCAAAATGATCTTTGTCTGGAAAGGTACGTATTTAAACTGATACACATGCTTATCTTGGCCATCTAAATTCATCCCCTCATCCTTTAGTACCTCCCATCTTTTTTGTACCTCTTCTTCTGCATGAATCTTCCATCATCACCCATAAAGGCCGTAACGCCAACCCCAGTGAGAGGAAGACTGCCATGAAGACTGCTGAGGGCTTCATCAAGCAGATGGGCTACCCACCTAACACACAGGTTCATGCTCATTATCATCCATATAGCGTCAGTCATAACTGCTTTGATTGGATCTTTTGATTGGAATAACTTGTGACTCCAATATCAGTCTATGTCAGTTCATGACCTGCTAAACTGATCAAATCAAACTTCATTTGTCACATGCACCGAATTCAACAAGTCTAGACCTTACCGTGAAATGCTTACATACAAGCCCTTAACCAACAGTGCAGTTCAAGAAGAGTTAAGAAAATATTTACCAAATGAACTCAAGTAAATAATAATTTGTACATGTAGGTAGAGGTGAAGTGGCTATGCATAGATAATAAACAGCGAGTAGCAGCAGTGTACTAAACAAATGGGGGTGGGGCAGTTCTCTGACCACACTGCCAGTTCTCTGACCTCCTCCCTATAGGCTGTCTCATTGTTGTCGGTGATCAGGCCTATCGTTGTTGTGTCAACAGCAAACTTAATGATGGTGTTGGAGTCGTGTTTGGCCACGCAGTCGTGGGTGACCAGGGAGTACAGGAAAGGACTAAGTACACACCCCTGAGGGGCCCCAGTGTTGAGGACCCGCATGGCAGACGTGTTGTTGTCTACCCTAACCACCTGGGGGCGGCCCGTCAGGAAGTCCAGGATCCAGTTGCAGAGGGAAGTGTTTAGTCCCTGGGTCCTTAGCTTAGTGATGAGCTTCGTGGGCACTATGGTGTTAAACGCTGAGCTGTAGTCAGGTGTTCCTTTTGTCCAGGTGGGAAAGGGCAATGTGGAGTGCGAGTGAGATTGCGTCATCTGTGGATCTGTTGGGGCGGTATGCAAATTGGAATGGGTCTAGGGTATCCAGGAGGATGCTGTTTATGTGAGCCATGACCAGCCTTTCAAAGCACTTAATGGCTACCGACGTGAGTGCCAAAGGGCGGTAATCATTTGGGCAGGTTACCTTCGCTTCCTTGGGCACAGGAACTATGGTAGTCTACTTGAAACATGTAGGTATTACAGACTCAGTCAGAGGTTGAAAATGTCAGTGAAGACACTTGCTAGTTGGTCCGCGCATGATTTGAGTACACGTTCTGGTAATCCATCTGACCCTGCGGCTTTGTGAATGTTGACCTGTTTAAAGGTCTTGCTCACATCGGCTACCGAGAGCGTTATCACATAGACATCCAGAACAGCTGGTGCTCTCGATGATGCTTCAGTGTTGCTTGCCTCGAAGTGAGCATAAAAGCATTTAGCTCGTCTGGTAGGCTTGCGTCACTGGGTCAGCTCACGTCTGTGTTTCCCTTTGCAGTCCATAATTGTTTTCAAGCCCTGCCACATCCGATGAGAGTCAAAGCCGGTGTAGTAGGATTCAATCTTAATCATGTATTGACGCTTTGCTTGTTTGATGGTTCGTCTGAGGGCATAGTGGGATTAGTGTCACGCTACTTGAAAGCGCCAGCTTTAGCCTTTAGCTCGATGCGGATGTTGCCTGTAATCATTTACATTTACATTTACATTTAAGTCATTTAGCAGACGCTCTTATCCAGAGCGACTTACAAATTGGTGAATTCACCTTCTGACATCCAGTGGAACAGCCACTTTACAATAGTGCATCTAAATAATTTAAGGGGGGGGGGTGAGAAGGATTACTTTATCCAATCCTAGGTATTCCTTGAAGAGGTGGGGTTTCAGGTGTCTCCGGAAGGTGGTGATTGACTCCGCTGTCCTGGCGTCGTGAGTGAGTTTGTTCCACCATTGGGGGGCCAGAGCAGCGAACAGTTTTGACTGGGCTGAGCGGGAACTGTACTTCCTCAGTGGTAGGGAGGCGAGCAGGCCAGAGGTGGATGAACGCAGTGCCCTTGTTTGGGTGTAGGGCCTGATCAGAGCCTGGAGGTACTGCGGTGCCGTTCCCCTCACAGCTCCGTAGGCAAGCACCATGGTCTTGTAGCGGATGCGAGCTTCAACTGGAAGCCAGTGGAGAGAGCGGAGGAGCGGGGTGACGTGAGAGAACTTGGGAAGGTTGAACACCAGACGGGCTGCGGCGTTCTGGATGAGTTGTAGGGGTTTAATGGCACAGGCAGGGAGCCCAGCCAACAGCGAGTTGCAGTAATCCAGACGGGAGATGACAAGTGCCTGGATTAGGACCTGCGCCGCTTCCTGTGTGAGGCAGGGTCGTACTCTGCGGATGTTGTAGAGCATGAACCTACAGGAACGGGCCACCGCCTTGATGTTAGTTGAGAACGACAGGGTGTTGTCCAGGATCACGCCAAGGTTCTTAGCGCTCTGGGAGGAGGACATAATGGAGTTGTCAACCGCGATGGCGAGATCATGGAACGGGCAGTCCTTCCCCGGGAGGAAGAGCAGCTCCGTCTTGCCGAGGTTCAGCTTGAGGTGGTGATCCGTCATCCACACTGATATGTCTGCCAGACATGCAGAGATGCGATTCGCCACCTGGTCATCAGAAGGGGGAAAGGAGAAGATTAATCGTGTGTCGTCTGCATAGCAATGATAGGAGAGACCATGTGAGGTTATGACAGAGCCAAGTGACTTGGTGTATAGCGAGAATAGGAGAGGTCCTAGAACAGAGCCCTGGGGGACACCAGTGGTGAGAGCGCGTGGCGAGGAGACAGATTCTCGCCAAGCCACCTGGTAGGAGCGACCTGTCAGGTAGGACGCAATCCAAGCGTGGGCCGCGCTGGAGATGCCCAACTCGGAGAGGGTGGAGAGGAGGATCTGATGGTTCACAGTATCGAAGGCAGCCGATAGGTCTAGAAGGATGAGAGCAGAGGAGAGAGAGTTAGCTTTAGCAGTGCAGAGCGCCTCCGTGATACAGAGAAGAGCAGTCTCAGTTGAATGACTAGTCTTGAAACCTGACTGATTTGGATCAAGAAGGTCATTCTGAGAGAGATAGCGGGAGAGCTGGCCAAGGACGGCACGTTCAAGAGTTTTGGAGAGAAAAGAAAGAAGGGATACTGGTCCATGGCTTCTTGTTGGAATATGTACGTACAGTCCCTGTGGGGATGACGTCGTCAATGCACTTATTGATGAAGCCGATGACTGAGGTGGTATACTCCTCAATGACATTGGATGAATCCCGGAACATATTCCAGTCTGGGCTAGCTGTTATTGACAAAAAAGACACACACCCCCACCCCTCGTCTTACCAGACCTAGCTTCTCTGTTCAGCAGGTGTATGGAAAATCCCGCCAGCTCCATATTATCTGTGTTGACATTCAGGCACGACTCGGTGAAACATAAGATATGACAGTTCTTAATGTCCCGTTACCGATTCTCAGAAGGCAGCCAGATCTGCGTCCTCTTTTCTTTACGCAAATGATGGGGATCTGGGCCTGTTCCCAGAAGAGCAGTATATCCTTCTCGTCAGACTCGTTAAAGAAAAAAGATTCTACTAGTTTGTGGTGAGTAATCGCTGTTCTGATGTCCAGAAGTTATTTTTGGTCATAAGAGACGGTGGCAGCAACATTATGTACAAAATAAGTTTAAAAATAAGTTACAAACAAGGCAAAAAATTACAAAATAGCACAATTGGTTAGGAGCATGTAAAACGTCAGCCATCCTCTTCTGCGCCGCTGTCTTAATCAGGACTGAAGGAGAGTTGATCCCGAAACCTGACATTCATAGAAACAACTCCTCTATCTCCAGATCCAGGTACTCCCAGAAGGTGGGGAGACTCCCATCTTCAGGCATTTCTTCCAGGGCTGGAGGGATAAAAACCAGAGCGAAGGGTTTGGGAAGGTCTTTGTGACCGAGAGGATCGCAAAGATACGTCAGGTGGAGTTCGATGCCTCCAAACTCCATGAGTCCCAGGGCATGGCAGCCCATTATAACATGGTGGATGACGGCACAGGAGACACTCAGGTACAGAACCATGTGTTACTGCCACAAGACTGTTAGCCCGCTGAGCTAAGGTCTAAGCAATAGATCAGGGAGCTAACACAGGCCTTCAGGTATCAGGCAAGGTTCCTCATTACGCAAGCATTACGAGCAGTGAATAAGGAAATGTGCTCATCTAAAAATGAGTCAGGTGTTTTATTCAACTGACAATTCCAATCACATGGATTGTAAACAACTGATAGTAGAATGGCAAGCCAGATGCATGTTTCATGTTCCAGATCTTCAGAGTGGAGAGCAGTGGTCGAGTCCCAGTTGACCCAAAGACGTTTGGTCAGTTCTATGGAGGAGACTGTTACATCATCCTCTATACATATATGAGAGGACAGATCATCTACACCTGGTGAGTCTGGTAGACCTGTACTTATATATTCAATTAGATTGATTGGTTGATTGGTTTGATGGATTGATTGATGAATTAATTGATTGATCCCTATACTTCCTGTGACAGGCAGGGGGCTAGCAGCACTCTAGATGAGCTCACAGCTTCTGCCTTCCTAACTGTGGAGCTCGATCGCTCTCTGGGTGGGAATGCAGTTCAGGTAAGTCTAACCCAAATTAAGTTGAGGATCTCTTATTGTCCAATGTCCACAGATATCCAGTTGATGTGCTTTATCCCAACCCCTCCGAAAAACACACACACTACTTCTCGGTGGAAATGTGGAAAAGCTGTAGAAAGTTTTAAACCTTTTTTTTAGATCACAGTTGGAAAGTGTGATACTAGAGGTTTTTCTCTCCAGCCCATAGTGTATTAAATTCCCTAATTTGATTGTTTCATTAGGGTTTACTCCATGCCTACGGGGCATGATGAAATATTTTATCTGGTTGTGAAGTTGGTATCTCATTATCTGATTCAATGTTTTATGATAAACTGTTAGCTCAGGGTGCCGCTGGGAGATTCTCAATTGGTTTTACTAACTCCTCCATCCTCTCCTCACCTCTTTTTTTAAAAAGGTCAAAGGTAACCAAGGAGAGGAAACGTGGAAACAAATGCGCTTGTATGAAATGAGAATCTCCTTCTCCACTCGTGCCTCATCAGGCAAATCGAGAGCTTGGGACTAAAAGGTTCAATGTGGAAAAATATGATTCTAAGATAATTCAAGTTCTGATCCCTCAATGGTTTGAATGGTGTCCACGATGTTTATCTTGTATTCTTTTGAAATAACAACAACAACATGATTTGGGGTATTTAGAGTACTATATAGGTAGAGAACATTGAACAGAACAAGGCTATGTCAATAACAACATTTAGACAAAAATGCAGATACAATCTTATAGTCCCAAACTCTCGAAATGCGTTTACAGGGGTGGAATACCCAAATAAATGTGTAAAGTGATTAAAACAAATGGAGATAGTTGTGGCAGACAGTTTATAGATAAGTAGAGTATAGTTTTTAAATGTGTACATGTTTTTCTCCTTTGAAAAAAACATCTGATTCAAAGTGGGTGTGGCAGATTATAAAACCCTTCTGCGCTACCTGCCGAGAGGACACTCTTGTGCATCCGCTGCCGAAGGAGGCCATCGAAGAGGGAGCAGACTCCTTTGTTCGCCTACTAACGAATTGACACTTTCCTCAACCACTCGGCCACTTATCGGTTTCTGGGTCACAGAGGATAGATAACGGTATTTTGCCCAAATGAGAATCTTCCACTGTGTTTGCCGTGTTATGGTGCCCCCTAGTGGTTGTCTACAGCATAGTTTTCTACCTGGCCCTCCAGCTATGGCTTTGCTATCCATGAGCTCCT
Source organism: Oncorhynchus masou masou (assembly GCF_036934945.1). Lineage (NCBI taxonomy): Eukaryota > Metazoa > Chordata > Actinopteri > Salmoniformes > Salmonidae > Oncorhynchus > Oncorhynchus masou. The sequence continues at coordinate 26,214,258 of NC_088224.1, read as the reverse complement.
GTACCAAATTTGATATGCGTTAATACTCTCTTTTGGTTTCCTAGGTGAGAGTATCCCAAGGAAAAGAGCCTGCCCATCTCCTGAGTCTGTTCAAAGCCAAACCCCTCATCGTGTATAAGAATGGTACCTCACGCATCGGAGGCCAGGCACCTGCAGCCCCCACACGCCTGTTTCAGGTCCGACGTAACCTGGGCACCATCACACGCATCGCAGAGGTAAGGATATTCTCTCACACAGACACACACCTATGGTTGTTTGATTGGCAGAGATGCAAGGTAAACACACATAAATGCAGTTTTCACACTATATTGTGAAAAGGCACTGATTATTGCTAAATTTGAGTTTTTTTGCATTGGCATTTTCAATGCTCATTTGTCATTTCCTATCATCTAGACTGGAGGTCAGCATTTGCTCACCACTAGATCCCAGTTGCATTGTCTGTTGTGTGTGTGTGTGTTGTGGCAGGTGGATGCGGAGGCTGGCAGCCTGAACTCTAACGACGCATACCTGCTGAAGCTGCCCTCGGGGGGGAGCTACCTGTGGGTGGGTAAGGGCGCCAGCGAGGACGAAGAGCGGGGGGCCCAGTACCTGAGTCAGGTGCTGAAGTGTCAGACGCAACGCATCGTAGAGGGACAGGAACCAGGTGAGAATATCATACAGATTCCTCGGCCTGGGCTCATGTTCATAAAACGTCTCAGGGAAGGAGTGCTAATGTGGTATTAGTTTTCCTTTTTAGTTCATAATGAATAATATGGACGGGTTCTGGATATTAGATCAGAAGTTCTACTCCGAGAAGCTTTATGAGGGGCGGCAGGTAGCCTAGTGGTTAGAGCGTTGGACTAGTAACTGGAAGGATCAAATCCCAGAGCGGACAAGTTAAATATCTGTTGTTCTCCACCTGAACAAGGCCTTTAACTCACTGTTCCTAGGCTGTCATTGAAAATAAGATTTTTTTTCTTAGCTGACATGCCTAGTCAAATAAAGGTAAAATAAAATGAAAATGAGATGCGATGTGATGTAGTACTCAGGAAAGTCACCAGGGGGAACACTGACACAAGGAAAGTCTTCAGACAGATTGACAAGTTTGAGGTTTTTAGTCCTAAAATGTATATCACAAGTTCAAGATGCAAAGAAACCCAAGCAGATTTGTTTTGTTTGGTTGTAGCGGACCTCTGGGCAGCGTTAGGGGGAAAGAAGGACTACCAGACATCAGAGAGACTGGCGAGTAAGAGCCTCACTCAACAACCTCGCCTGTTCGCCTGCTCCAACAAGACTGGCAGGTTCATCGTGAGTACCACACACACTCACTCACTCACTCCCTCACTCACTCACTCACTCACTCACACACTTACTCACTCACTCAAATAGATAGATGACAAATACTGCTTTCAGATTGAGGAGGTTCCAGGGGAGTTCAGTCAGGAGGATCTAGCAGAGGATGACGTCATGCTGTTGGACGTCTGGGATCAGGTATGGAGCTTGTTACATATCCTCAAATGACAATTTTCAGCCCATTTCTAACTCTATGGATGTTGAACTACATTGATGTTATTTTTTTGCGATAGGTGTTTATCTGGATTGGCAAAGATGCCAATGAAGTTGAGAGAACTGAATCTGTAAAATCAGGTGAGTTTTGGTCTATGCCTTGTGTGTGTATATGGGGTAATTAATTTTTTGTAGTACATTTAACATATAGTTTACTATAATACATATATGTATAATATATATGTGTGTATATATATATATATATATATATACACTGCTCAAAAAAATAAAGGGAAAACTTAAACAACACAATGTAACTCCAAGTCAATCACACTTCTGTGAAATCAAACTGTCCACTTAGGAAGCAACACTGATTGACAATACATTTCACATGCTGTTGTGCAAATGGAATAGACAACAAGTGGAAATTATAGGCAATTAGCAAGACACCCCCAATAAAGGAGTGGTTCTGCAGGTGGGGACCACAGATCACTTCTCATTTCCTATGCTTCCTGGCTGATGTTTTGGTCACTTTTGAATGCTGGCGGTGCTTTCACACTAGTAGAAGCATGAGACGGAGTCTTCAACCCATACAAGTGGCTCAGGAAGTGCAGCTCATCCAGGATGGCACATCAATGCGAGCTGTGGCAAGAAGGTTTGCTATGTCTGTCAGCGTAGTGTCCAGAGCATGGAGGCGCTACCAGGAGACAGGCCAGTACATCAGGAGACGTGGAGGAGGCCGTAGGAGGGCAACAACCCAGCAGGAGGACTGCTACCTCCGCATTTGTGCAAGGATGAGCACTGCCAGAGCCCTGCAAAATTACCTCCAGCAGGCCACAAATGTGCATGTGTCTGCTCAAACGGTCAGAAACAGACTCCATGAGGGTGGTATGAGGGCCCGATGTCCACAGGTGGGGGTTGTGCTTACAGCCCAACACCGTGCAGGACGTTTGGCATTTGCCAGAGAACACCAAGATTGGCCAATTCGCCACTGGCGCCCTGTGCTCTTCACAGATGAAAGCAGGTTCACACTGAGCATGTGACAGAGTCTGGAGACGCCGTGGAGAACGTTCTGCTGCCTGCAACATCCTCCAGCATGGCCGATTTGGCGGTGAGTCAGTCATGGTGTGGGATGGCATTTATTTGGGGGATCGCACTGCCCTCCATGTGCTTGCCAGAGGTAGCCTGACTGCCATTAGGTACCGAGATGAGATCCTCAGACCCCTTGTGAGACCATATGCTGGTGCGGTTGGCCCTGGGTTCCTCCTAATGCCAGACAATGCTAGACCTCGTGTGGCTGCAGTGTGTCAGCAGTTCCTGCAAGAAGGCATTGATGCTATGGACTGGCCTGCCCGTTCCCCAGACCTGAATCCAATTGAACACATCTGGGACATCATGTCTCGCTCCAGCCACCAACGCCACGTTGCACCACAAACTGTCCAGGAGTTGGCGAATGCTTTAGTCCAGGTCTGGGAGGAGATCCCTCAGGAGACCATCCACCACCTCATCAGGAGCATGCCCAGGCGTTGTAGGGAGGTCATACAGGCACGTGGAGGCCACACACACTACTGAGCCTCATTTTGACTTGTTTTAAAGACATTACATCAAAGTTGGATCAGCCTGTAGTGTGGTTTTCCACTTTAATTTTGAGTGTGACTCCAAATCCAGACCTCCATGGGTTGATAAATTTGACTTCCATTGATCATTTTTGTGTGATTTTGTTGTCAGCACATTCAACTATGTAAAGAAAAAAAATATTTAATAACTATTTCATTCATTCAGATCTAGGATGTGTTATTTTAGTGTTCCCTTTATTTATTTTTTAGCAGTGTGTATGTATATATATATATATATATATATATATATATAATGTATATACCTTTAATATATAAGAAGTGTGAACACCCACTTTTCTATGGTTTATCCCATTGATAACATCTATGTGCTCCCTTCCTTACAGCCAAGACATACATCGAGACGGATCCGGGCGGTCGGGATAAGAGGACCTCCATAGTGGTGGTGAAGCAGGGTCATGAGCCCCCCACCTTCACAGGGTGGTTCCTGGGGTGGGACGTGGCACGCTGGGACTCAGACACCATGGCCAGGACCATGAAGACACTGCATATTTAGCATCAATGAATCCCAAAAGTTATAACACAATTATAACACAGTTTAGACAGTTCTAATAGTTATAACATTCCCTCTGTATTCAGTAGAGGGTTTACAAATACTAGCGTGAAAGGAGGGTTAGCTTGACCTTCAGGGACTAGTGTTAACCACAGATGATGTGTACTGCTTGGACATCTGCGTTGTTTTTGTTCCAAAGACAAAAGACCAAAAAGTATATATGATATATAAGATATATGATGTTAATTTTAATGCAGATCTTTACATTTGGGCTACGTCTGGAAATAAGTATTGCTATTTGCTCTATAAAAACAAAAATGCCAATAAGAGGTTTGTAATTTGTGTGTTGGCGAGTATGGAAGATTGAATGCTTTTGTCATTAAAAACTCTGATAGAAAATGCATAACGCCTTCTGAGAGTTATTTGCATGAACTCACACCGAGAAAGAGAATTACATAGTTGTTTTGTCCTCGAGTCTAACCGAGCCTCGAAAGCCGCCTGATCTCGCGAGCTTACATGAATGGTTCGCAAATCAGTCTGGTAATTACCAGGCTAAAAGTCTAACCACGATGGACAATCAAATGAACTCAAGATGGGCTAATACATGATTAAAAATGTATTAGCTCGAGTGTCTTGTCTTCATCTCAAACCTTGGCCTCCTGTGTAGCCTGTAAAATTAACTTGTAATTCATATCCTACAATATTCGAGTACCTGAAAAAGTCATTTTGGTCACTTTAGAATATCAAAAGAAAGACCTAGGCTTTCCAATGAGAGACATAACTATCACTAGTAAATTGAGCATGCGATTGGGCACAGACATCAATTCAACGTTAATTCCACGTTGGTTCAACGTAATTTCATTGAAGTGGAAACAACGTCGATTCAATCAATGTGTGCCCAGTGTGTTTGCACTGCAATGTTATTATAAATGTACATTTCCTACCATCACGTCTGGCGTCTTTCAGATCATACAATTGAAACTGTTGAGCGATCAGACCAGATCCGAGAGACCACCCAAGTCACTCAGTAAATGTGCTCTTGATGGTCCTCATCTTGGTAAAGAAAACCACCGTGCTTTGATCTTACATGATTACCTTTTTCCTTTCTGATCTAATCATTTTTAAAAATCGGCAAACATTGGCCCTATTTGTATTTGAACATACACATTTAGGCAGGACACATCTTTTAAGAAGACCTAGATTTTAATATTTTTCATATTCTTGACGTTTGTTGCAATCAATGAAACTTGAAACATTTCAATCACAAGTCACACAAGTGTAGCCTATAGATGAGTTCTAGATAAGATACACATTTTACACAGAAAACATCATATCAAGTACAAATACATCTAGAATATATAACACGCCCTTTTCATTGCAACCAGTACAATGTAATTTCAGAGTTCAATGACACCAAGTGACAGAAACAGGTGGCGCGTGGAGGTGTGTCGCGTGAGGACGACGACGACAGACACCGCTCATCACCAATCGGGCAAGGAGAAAACGGAGCGCTCTGGGACTTCAACCAAACAGAGCTCTCGCTAGAAACATTCTGGGTTGAACCCGTGGTGCGGGAATGGAAGGGAGAGGGAGTCCATCCACGTTTATCGCTCAGTAGTCGTGTGGACCTGAAAGTGTGAGCAAGAGAGAGGAGATCATAAACGATACCTTGTTGCAACGATTTCGCTTTCATGTTTTGGAAAGTCCATAGGCCTACATCACAAAGGTAAGTGTGCATTCTACAAACTATATAATTGTGTAGAGATGGGAGATTATGCATAGAGATTACGTTTAGTACAATATGTGGAATGAATTAGATTATACCCAAACCATCGTCGCCAATGTTTCATGACAGTTTGCATTGAATGTCTGCCTAGACCGACTATTATTGAGTGCAAGATGATTGAATAACAAACTAGCAATAGCCTACTAACACATATAAGAGCGTTCGATTCGGCGTTTTGTTTTTTCATAGCACATGTTGGCATAACCCCTCTGTCTGCCTGTCAACCCATTCGTTTTGTCGTTAGTGGTAGAAGACTGATGTTGCCGCGCAACAGTTTCTTGATGGCCAGTCAATCTTCTGTAGCCTATTTAGATGATTCTCTCAATTTACGATTTGTCAGGCAACGAGCAGAATAATGTTATTCCTTGTGTCAACGGCAATAATCATCAACCCGAAGACAGTTAAAGTCGGATTTTGTTGGGAGCACGCCGGCGTCCTTGTCATTCAATATCGATAGCCTACTGTCTCTGAATGGGAATTAACATATGAAATCCACCGAGCTCCGAACGCTGCTCTCGCCGCTACATGTGTAAATAGGCTCCTTTCACACCCCTCTGGTTTACCTCTCATTCATCTCATGGCCCGAAATATAAAAAAATGTATAAGGAAGAGAGAGACCTATAAGCCAAGGTTTATATTCACTTACAGTGCATAGCCCCTCCAATTGTAAAGCAATAGAGTGCTGTTCTTGTTGGTTGTTGAGTGCTTTTTACATCTGCTTACATTGTATACTCTCTCTTTTATGTCTAGGTGAATGCTGCAGCACAGCCCCCTGGAAAAGTAATGAGCAAAGAAGTCTTGTGATTATTGGTTGAAGCAGCGGCGGCCAGCTTCTCCCCTGTCTGTCTCCCTCAAAGTGTGAGTAACACCATGGGGAATGGATTCTCAGACCAGATCTTCCCCAGCCTTCCTTCCTTCCAGGCCCTCCATATTGTCATCCTGGGTCTGGACTGCGCTGGGAAGACCACTGTCCTCTATCGCCTTCGTTTCAATGAGTTTGTGAACACGGTCCCCACTAAGGGATTCAACACGGAGAAGATCAAAGTGTCCCTGAGCGCAGGCGGAAAGTCCTGGCGGAAGGCGGCGTTCCACTTCTGGGATGTGGGCGGTCAGGAGAAGCTCCGCCCCCTGTGGCGCTCATACACGCGGTGCGCCGACGGTATCGTGTTTGTGGTGGATTCCGTCGACACGGAGCGTCTGGAGGAGGCCAAGACGGAGCTCCATAAGATCACGAGGTTAGCAGAGAACCAGGGGGTGCCTGTTCTAGTGGTGGCCAACAAGCAGGACCTGAGGAACTCCCTGCCGCTTCACGAGATGGAGCGCTCTCTGGCGCTAGCAGAGCTGGGTAATGGAACGCCCTGGCACCTGCAGCCCACCTGCGCCATCATAGGGGAGGGGCTACAGGAAGGTCTCGAGAAGCTTCACACCATGATCATCAAAAGGAGGAAGACGCAGAAAGCTCAACAGAAGAAGAAGAGATGATCGGATTGGTCACACACACAACCGCCATCATGGCGGAGTTGGTGGAGTTACACAAGGACTTAATGTGAGATACCAATGGTGATGGACGGGGTGTTAAAACCTGTTAGCCATGAGCTGGACATGTGGTGTTGACTAGTATGGTCTACCAATAATGCTAGGTGTCTCCTTATCAATACATTGACCAGGTGATGTGAAGCACTCAGTGAGGGGTCAGCGGCTTGCCGGACTACCTGCCTGCAAGTCTGTCTTGGCTCAGTTGTATCAGTCAAATGGAATGGGACTGAGTTTGTTCAGGGCTGTCTCCGGGGGTTGTCACTATGTCGTCACGGGAACTGATGGAATAGATGTGTTTCACCATGCCATGGACTTTGGATGGTAACAGAACTGGCTGGCACAGCAACACGGGACAGTAGACACTAATGTATTTTTTAAGTATTTTGTCATACCATGAGGCACACGAGTTCCCAGAGAGACAAAACAATCAAAACGTTGAAGTGTCAGAGAAGCCAAATGCACACTTGAGTGTATGCTGTCTTTACTGTCAAGTGTTACAAGTGTATGTAGCCTATTGTTCAATCAGTTTGAAACATGAAAACACAATGAAATGATAGGTTTACTAAAGCTTTTGTTGACAAGGTGATTACATGTAGAAAACACAAAGAATGACTATCAAGTTGCAGTAGGAGTCATGTTAGTGTGACCTCTGAAATGTTGTCTTACAATCAGTCAGTATTTAGAAGCAGGGGTGCAACTTTCACTGGGAACGGGGGACGTGTCCCCCCCCCACACACATTCTGAAATTGCATTTTTGAGAATGTTTAGTCATTGGAATGTGATACAAAACGAGGCAACTGTGTGCTTTAGGGCCATGCGGACGCCTCCGAGCAGTCAGGTAAACTGTTTGGAGTGTTTGTCCGACTGGATAAAATAAAAAATGATGTTTCCCCCCTCTTCTAAAACCAAAGTTGCACCTCTGTATACAAGTTTAGAGAATAGTTTACAATAAGCTCAATGATGATGATTCACTGAAGAGAATACAGAGATGGACATTTTTAAACGTAAGTGTAACAACATTAGTGTTTCATCAGTGATAAATGATTAGGATCTACAGCAGTTAGGGTATTTAATGTTATGATCACTTGGGTGAAGTATGGTCGAGGTGGGGTATAAACTCAGTTCAACTCAGCACTATTGGTGTCAGTGGTTGTAGTTGTGTCGTATGTAATTCTGTTGATTGTCAGGCTCAGTTGGCTCAGCAATCTCTGAATATTCCTTCCTGGCTTGGCTAGCGGTCTGTTCTGGACCCTGTACATCAAAAGTGTCAGGCATCTGTCAGATCCAGGCCCTGTACCTGCCTAAGACTTTGGGTGCGTTCCAGAGTGTAGATCCAGCCCTACTTCACTATCTACCTAAGACTTTGGGTGCGTTCCAGATAGACCTTTTCTGCTGTCAGATCCAGCCCTACCTAAGATTTTAGGTGTGTTCCAGATACACTCATTCTATTCAGGTCCTTGCAGTTTATAGGATCCTTATATCATGTTGATGTGCTTCCTGAGATGTTAAATAGTTCTCCAAATGATGTAAAGATCTGATCATCTGAGACCTGTGCAGTTTGTTTACCTGGAACGCACCCATGGACTTCCATATTCCATAGGAACATTCAAGTAAATGCACTTTATTGGTCTGTTTTCTGACCTTGCGTCATCAGATTTTTGTATGACGTTTATTATGATACTTAAAAGAAGTCAAATATTGATATTGTTTCGAAGGAAGTGTTAAAAAAAAAAGTTGTTACACTGTTACCACATTGGACAGTCAGTTATGTCCCCCTGTTTACCCTGTCTGTGTGTGAGGGGGGGGAGGGGTGATCATATGTATGTGTTTGTTTGTAGGAATTTGTTCAACTTGAATAAAGCAACAATTAAACGCAATAACATGACATCGCACAGTGGTTTCATCCTCTCCCATGTCATAATTTCCTAGATAACGTTAGACATTGGGCAACGGTGTTATGTATATTATCTTTAGAGGAAGAAGAATCTTTTAAGTTACATTTCTACCATAGCTTATCAGCAGTTCTATGGCATTTACACATTGCATTGGATTCTGGGGGAAAATTGTAAATCACTGATATTTGCTCATGAAATAGGTTCCCGCCCTCCTGTCAGTGTAGAAACGGAGAATAACAAACTGGAGAGATGTGCTTTCATTACACAGTGTACTTTACTCTACTCACACACAGACACTGTATTTCACCTGAATTCACTGGCTACTCCCCAAACCCCCTTAATTCACTGTCTACGCCCCAAACCCCCTTAATTCACTGCCTACGCCCCAAACCCACTGAATTCTGCTGTAAAACTAATTCATGTTCAACAGCTACTCTCACTGTTAGCTAGAAGTGAGGTTGGTGTTCTAATGAGGCTCATGAATATTCCTGTGAAACACTGAGGGAAAAGCATGATATGCATAATGTAACAGGGAACAGGGTCATACCAGTGGGATTTGGAGCTGGGCACAGAATTACAACTCTGATAGTGGTGCTGATCAGGTGGCCTTGGGATATAAGCTACCTCCATTACAGGACAAGCAGTATAACATGTTCACACCATTACCAGCTGTTTAAATGATGTATTACCTTGTTTATTATCTGAGGCTGGTTTCAGTGGTGTTGGGTTGTATCTGTTTGGAGAAGAGATGAGCGGTCACAGCCAGTTCTAGCCCAGGAAGACCCGCCCTCCTCAGAACAATAACAGATACTAACAGAGAGAGGGAGAGAGAAAGGGAGGAAAGGGGCAATCAGTCAGAGGAGATGACCCAGTAAGGAGTTATTTTTCTGGACTTGTTTCCCCTGTTAAGCCCTTTCCTGGTTGTTGGCTGGATGGAGGGGAATGCACAGTCATGTGAGGGGAGGGCACACACATGCGCACGCACACTGACACGTACAAATACACACACACACACACACACACACACACAGTGTGGTCACCCAGGTATCCAGGTCACCCAGGTATCTGATAGGGAGGGATAATGTAGTGAAACAGGCACACAGTTGATTGTTTCAGAGATAATGAAATATGCAAAAATATTCTCTCTGCATATTCATGTCCTCTCTCTGCATGTGCACCTACAGCAAGCCTGGTCCTGCACCAAAAACGTCAAAGAGAATTTCAAATGTGTTTTCAAACATTTTAAGAATTTAGTATTTTTTTATGAATGGAGGAGCAACATAGACATTGTTGTAACTAAATAAACAGCAGAAAACAGAAATAATATGAATTTGACTTTGTAAAGGTTTGCACTACTTTTTCAAACTACTCTTCACTGTACTGTAAACATTTGGATAAAACATTTCAATACTACACCTAACCAAGTGTTACTTTCCTACCACGTGGATATGACTGAATGATCGTCCGGGGTCCTGCCATGTAAACGGTGGCACACTGTTTCTGTGACATCCCTTCTCTGGGGCTAAATGGCTGCTTGCCCATGTCGATTTTTCCATCATAGTGACGTCAGACAGATGTGTGTGGCACCAGAGGTTAAGGCCAGGGGGAACACACACACACACAACACACACACACACACACACACACACACACACACACACACACACACACACACACACACACACACACACACACGCACGCACACAGTTTAACAGAGTCACATTGGGGTGTAGTCGTTCCCATACCCTCTTATCATTCTCCCTCTCTTCCTCCTGTTCTCCTTTCCTGTACCACTACAAGCCCTGCCTGGGCCCCTGCCCTCTGATCTTTTGATGTAAGTAACATGGTATTAGTGTGTTATTAAGGGGCTAAACTCATGGACTCCAAGCCCCTTCAAATTGAGCTTTGCGTGACTTAATTTGTCCTGTACAATTAAACCAATGGAATTGTCCCTAAAGTGCAAACTCTGAGCAAAATCAAGCGCACCTGCTGACCAGCATCATGGGATTCCTCCCGGCCCTCAGAACTAGCTGATTCAGAAGCTGTATGTCAAACCACACCTTGTTCCAGTCCAACCCTGTTCAGGTCACACACCCTCGCTGTCCCACTCCCCCCACACCCTCCACTCCACCATGTGACTCCACCACACCCTCCACTCCACCATGTGACTCCACCACACCCTCCACTCCACCATGTGACTCCACCCTCCACTCCACCATGTGACACTGAACTAGGCCTGCTCTAGGGTCACAAAAGAGAAGCTCACAACCATAAAAAAATCACTGTGCACATGGTCATCACGGGTTTCCATGGAGGGATATAGTGTGGAGCCAGATCTGGACATGTTTTCATCTACACCAGATGTTTCACTGTACCTTCTGCTCTCGCTGCTGTGACGTGACGCAGGGCAGTGCCCTAAATTATGAGAGCCAAGCTCACACGCTGATGGCATCTCTGTCCACCCTTTTCTTCCTCATTTAATTTCATGCCATTTGTATGTATTTAACCAGGATAGTCCACTTAGTCACAATTAGCACAATTATGTGAAAGTGAACACACTCAACTCTGTATTGAGTTCATTTTGTGTAGTCCACTAAGAGGTTAGTCTGATCTGATGGCTTCCTGTGGTTGAGGAGAGGAGGTATTACCAGAACAAGTTCTATATTACTGCTTCTCTGTCACTATTACCATTCATTTGAAGCATGTCTGCCTCAGAGGTCTAGCACTGTCAGTACTCCAGAGGTGTGAATGTGGGAGTGGAATCATTCATGTTGGATGGGTGTGTGTGAAGCTCCAATCATCCCTCAGCTCCAGCGTGTGTGAGCTGTGGGGCAGGGTGTGTAAACTGCTGTAGCCAGGGTGTGGATGGTGAGGCCGTCATTGATAAGAGAGGAACCAGAGTTACCACTCCCTACAGCATGGCTTTCCTGAGAAGAGGCCTAGAGTGGCCTGCCCTCGCTAACACTCAGAGTGAGAGACAGGATATTACAGCAGAGCTTTTCACACTTTGCAAAGTGTAGGGGGGTTGGAAATTAAGATTTCTTCCCCCCCACACCCTTTCCCCACTGTACAAGCATGGCCTATTGTCTCACGCTTTCCCCACTTTACAAGCATGGCCTATTGTCTCACCCTTTCCCCACTATACAAGCATGGCCTATTGTCTCACCCTTTCCCCACTTTACAAGCATGGCCTATTGTCTCACCCTTTCCCCACTTTACAAGCATGGCCTATTGTCTCACCCTGTCCCCACTTTACAAGCATGACCTATTGTCTCACCCTTTCCCCACTTTACAAGCATGGCCTATTGTCTCACCCTGTCCCCACTTTACAAGCATGACCTATTGTCTCACCCTTTCCCCACTTTACAAGCATGGCCTATTGTCTCACCCTTTCCTCACTACAAGCATGGCCTATTGTCACACCCTTTCCCCACTTTACAAGCATGACCTATTGTCTCACCCTTTCCTCACTTTACAAGCATGACCTATTGTCACACCCTTTCCCCACTTTACAAGCATGGCCTATTGTCTCACCCTTTCCCCACTTTACAAGCATGGCCTATTGTCTCACATTTTCCCCACTTTACAAGCATGGCCTATTGTCTCACCCTGTCCCCACTTTACAAGCATTACTAATTGTCTCACCCTGTCCCCACTTTACAAGCATGGCCTATTGTCTCACCTTTTCCCCACTTTACAAGCATGGCCTATTGTCTCACCTTTTCCCCACTTTACAAGCATGGCCTATTGTCTCACCCTTTCCCCACTTTACATGCATGGCCTATTGTCTCACCCTTTCCCCACTTTACAAGCATGGCCTATTGTCTCACCCTTTCCCCACTTTACAAGCATGGCCTATTGTCTCACCTTTTCCCCACGTTACAATCATGACCTATTGGCTCACCCTTTCCCCACTTTACAAGCATGGCCTATTGTCTCACATTTTCCCCACTTTACAAGCATGGCCTATTGTCTCACCCTTTCCCCACTTTACAAGCATGGCCTATTGTCTGACAATATCCAAGCATGGCCTATTGTCTCACATTTTCACCAGCTTTACAAGCATGGCCTAATGTCTCACCTTTTCCCCACTTTACAAGCAATGGCCTATTGTCTCACCTTTTCCCCACTTTACAAGCATGGCCTAATGTCTCACCTTTTCCCCACTTTACAAGCAATGGCCTATTGTCTCACCTTTTCCCCACTTTACAAGCATGGCCTATTGTCTCACCCTTTCCCCACTTTACAAGCATGGCCTATTGTTTCACCCTTTCCCCACTTTACAAGCATGGCCTATTGTCTCACAATTTCCCCACTTTACAAGCATGGCCTTTTGTCTCACCCTTTCCCCACTTTACAAGCATGGCCTATTGTCTCACCCTTTCCCCACTTTACAAGCATGGCCTATTTTCTCACCCTTTCCCCACTTTACAAGCATGGCCAATTGTCTCACCTTTTCCCCACTTTACAAGCATGGCCTATTGTCTCACCCTTTCCCCACTTTACAAGCATGGCCTATTGTCTCACCCTTTCCCCACTTTACAAGCATGGCCTATTGTCTCACCCTTGTCCCCACTTTACAAGCATGGCCTATTGTCTCACCTTTTCCCCACGTTTCAATCATGACCTATTGTCTCACCCTTTCCCCACTTTACAAGCATGGCCTATTGTCTCACCTTTTCCCCACTTTACAAGCATGGCCTATTGTCTCACCCTTTCCCCACTTTACAAGCATGGCCTATTGTCTCACCCTTTCCCCACTTTGCAAGCATGGCCTATTGTCTCACCCTGTCCCCACTTTACAAGCATGGCCTATTGTCTCACCCTGTCCCCACTTTACAAGCATGGCCTATTGTCTCACCCTTTCCAAGCATGGCCTATTGTCTCACCCTTTCCCCACTTTACAAGCATGGCCTATTGTCTCACCCTTTCCAAGCATGGCCTATTGTCTCACCCTTTCCCCACTTTACAAGCATGGCCTATTGTCTCACCTTTTCCCCACTTTACAAGCATGGCCTATTGTCTCACCCTTTCCCCACTTTACAAGCATGGCCTATTGTCTCACCTTTTCCCCACTTTACAAGCATGGCCTATTGTCTCACCCTTTCCCCACTTTACAAGCATGGCCTATTGTCTCACCCTTTCCCCACTTTACAAGCATGGCCTATTGTCTCACCCTTTCCCCACTTTACAAGCATGGCCTATTGTCTCACCTTTTCCCCACTTTACAAGCATGCCCTATTGTCTCTACCTGTCCCCACTTTACAAGCATGACCTATTGTCTCACCCTGTCCCCACTTTACAAGCATGGCCTATTGTCTCACCCTGTCCCCACTTTACAAGCATGACCTATTGTCTCACCCTGTCCCCACTTTACAAGCATGGCCTATTGTCTCACCCTTTCCAAGCATGGCCTATTGTCTCACCTTTTCACCAGCTTTACAAGCATGGCCTATTGTCTCACCTTTTCCCCACTTTACAAGCATGGCCTATTGTCTCACCTTTTCCCCACTTTACAAGCATGGCCTATTGTCTCACCCTTTCCCCACTTTACAAGCATGGCCTATTGTGTCACCCTGTCCCTACTTTACAAGCATGACCTATTGTCTCACCCTGTCCCCACTTTACAAGCATGGCCTATTGTCTCACCTTGTCCCCACTTTACAAGCATGACCTATTGTCTCACCCTGTCCCCACTTTACAAGCATGGCCTATTGTCTCACCCTTTCCAAGCATGGCCTATTGTCTCACCCTTTCTCCACTTTACAAGCATGGCCTATTGTCTCACCCTTTCTCCACTTTACAAGCATGGCCTATTGTCTCACCCTTTCCCCGTCAGTTTATTTCTCATATTTCAGCAATTTTTTGCCAATAATAATGATATAATGAATTTTAGAAAAGCGCAGTGTAATGTTGTAAAACATCAATTATTTCCACCTTTTTGTGTTAAGGTAAACAAACATCAGATTAAAAATGATTTATGTGCCTAAATACTCCTTAAAACAACTAACGGCTGTGCAAAATTGCATAATAAGGCTCAATGAACCGTTTTAATTTCTTTTTCATAATAACAGGAAATGAATGGGTGATTGAGATGGCGCCGGAAAAGATGGCTGCCGTTGTACGGGCTCCTAACCAATTGTTTTATTGTGTGTGTTTTTTCACGTTATTTGTCACTTGTTTTGTACATAAATGTTTCTGCAACCATCTCTTATGACCGAAATTAGCTTCTGGATATCAGGACAGCGATCACTCACTCAGTGTGTGCAAATAAAGTAAGATTAGGGAGGCAAAAAACAGTTGAAGTCAGAAGTTTAGATACACTTATGTTGGAGTCATTAAAACTTGTTTTTCAACCACTCCACAAAACTCTTGTTAACAAACTATAGTTTTGGCAAGTCAGTTAGGACATCTACTTTGTGCATGACACAAGTCATTTTTCCAACAATTGTTTACAGACAGATTATTTCACTTATAATGAACTGTATCACAATTCCAGTGGGTCAGAAGTTTACATACACGAGGTTGACTATGCCTTTAAACATTTTAGAAAACTCCAGAAAATTATGTCATGGCTTCTGATAGGCTAATTGACATCATTTGAGTCAATTTGAGGTATACCTGTGGATGTATTTCAAGGCCTACCTTGAAACTCAGTGCCTCTTTGCTTGACATCATGAGAAAATCGAAAGAAATCAGCCAAGACCTCAGAAAAAAAACAGCCATCATACTGTTCAGGAAGGAGACGTGTTCTGTCTCCTAGAGATGAACGCACTTTGGTGCGAAAAGTGCAAATCAATCACAGAACAACAGCAAAGGACCTTGTGAAGATGCTGGAGGAAATAGGTACAAAAGTATCTATATCCACAGGAAAATGAGTCCTATATCATCATAACCTGAAAGGCCGCTCAGCAAGGAAGAAGCCACTGTTCCAAAACCGCCAGACTATGGTTTGCAACAGCGCATGGGGACAAAGATTGTACTTTTTGGAGAAATCTCCTCTGGTCTGATGAAACAAAAATGGAACTGTTTGGCCATAATGATCATTGTTATGTTTGGAAGAAAAAGGGGGATGCTTGCATGCCGAAGAACACCATCCCAACCGTGAAGCACGGGGCTGGCAGCACCATGTTGTTGGGTCCTTTGCTGCAGGAGGGACTGGTGCACTTCAGAAAATAGATGGCATCATGAGGAAAGAAAATTATGTGGATATTTCCTGACATCAGTCAGGAAGTTAAAGCTTAGTCGCAAATGGGTCCTCCAAATGAATGAACAATGACCCCAAGCATACTTCCAAAATTGTGGCAAAATGGCTTAATGACAACAAAGTCAAGGTATTGGAGTGGCCATCACAAAGCCCTGATCTCAATCCCATAGAAAATTTGTGGGCAGAACTGAAAAAGCATGTGCGAGCAGAGAGGCCTACAAACCTGACTCAGTTACACCTCCTCTATCAGGAGGAATGGGACAAAATTCACCCAACTTACTGTGGGAAGCTTGTGGAAGGCTACCCGAAACATTTGACCCAAGTTAAACAGTTTAAAGGCAATGCTACCAAATACTAATTGAGTGTATGTAAACTTCTGACCCACTGGGAATGTGATGAAAGAAATAAAAGCTGAAAGAAATCATTCTCTCTACTATTATTCTGACATTTCACGTTCTTAAAATAAAGTGGCGATCCTAACTGAACTAAGACAGGGAATTTTACAAGGATTAAATGTCAGGAATTGTGAAAAACTGAGTTTAAATGTATTTGGCTAAGGTGTATGTAAACTTCTCACTTCAACTGTAATTACAATTTGGATAACCTCCTCCGGTGCAATCCAATCATTGGATAACAAAATGGATGAGCTCCGATCAGGACTGTCCTACCAACAGGATATTAAAAACTGTAATATCTTATGTTTCACTGAGTCATGGCTGAAAAATGATCTTGGATAACATACAGCTGCCGGGGTTTTCGGTCCATCGGCAACATAGAACAGCTGCCTCTGGTAAGACAAGGGGAAAAACTCTAGACCACCTTTACTCCACAGACAGAGATGCATAAAAAGCACTGCCTCGCCCTCCATTTGGCAAATCTGACCATTTGGCAAATCTATCCTCCTGATTCCTGCTTACAAGCAAAAACTAAAGCAGGAAGTACCAGAGACTCGCTCAATAAGGAAGTGGTCAGATGATAAGCTACAGGACTGTTTTGTTTGCTCAGCCTGGAATATATTACGGGATTCTTCCAACGACATTGGGGAGTACACCACATCAGTCGCTGGCTTCATCAATAAATGCATCGATGACGTCCTCCCCACAGTGACCGTACGTACATACCCCAACTAGAAGCCATGGATTACAGGCAACATCCGCACTGAGCTAAAGGGTAGAGCTGCCACTTTCAAGGCGTAGGACTTTAACCTGGATGCTTATAAGATATCCCGCTATGCCCTCTGACGAACCATCATACAGGCGAAGCGTAAATACAGGACTAAGATTGAAATGTACAACACCGTCTTCGACGCTCGTCGGATGTGACAGGGCTTGCAAACTATTATGTATTACAAAGGGAAGCACAGCCGAGAGCTGCCCAGTGACACAAGCCTACCAGGCGAGCTAAATAACTTCTATGCTTGCATCTAGGCAAGCAACACTGAAGCATGAATGAGAGCATCAGCTGGTCCGGATGACTGTGTGATCAAGCTCTCCGTAGCAGGTCAACATTCACAAGGCCAGACTGATGACCAGGACGTGTACTCAAAGCACGGCTGACCAATTGGCAAGTCTCTTCACTGACATTTTCAATCTGTCCCTGACCGAGTCTGTAATATCAACATGTTTCACCATAGTCTCTGTGCCCAGGAACACCAAGGTAAACTGCCTAAATGACTACCGACCAATAGCACTCACGTCTGTAGCCATGAAGTGCTTTGAAAGGCTGGTCATCGCTCACATCAACACCATTATCCCAGATACCGTAGACCCACTCCAATTTGCATATCGCCCCAACAGATCCAAAAATGATGCAATCTCTATTGCACTCAACACTGGCCTCTCCCACCTGGACAAAAGGAACACCTGCTTGAGAATGCTATTCATTGACTACAGCTCAGCGTTCAACACCCTAGTGCCCTCAAAGCTCATCACTAAGCTAAGGACCCTGGGACTAAACACCTCCCTCTGCAACTGGATCCTGGACTTCCTGAAGGGCCACCCCCAGGTGGCGAGGGTAGGCAACAACACAACCTCCACACTGATTATCAAAACAGGGGCCCCTCAGGGGTGCATGCTCAGTCCCCTCCTGTACTCCCTGTTCACTCATGACTGCATGGTCAAGCACACTCCAACACCATCATTAAATTTGCCGACGTCACAACAGTGAAATATATGTATTTATATAGCCCTTCTTACATCAGCTGATATCTCAAAGTGCTGTACAGAAACCCAGCCTAAAACCCCAAACAGCAAGCAATGCAGGTGTAGAAGCACAGTGGCTAGGAAGAAACCTAGAGAGGAATCAGGCTATGAGGGATGGCCAGTCCTCTTCTGGTTGTGCCAGGTGGAGATTATAACAGAACATGGCCAAGATGTAAAAATGTTCATAAATGACCAGCATTGTCAAATAATAATAATAATCACAGTAGTTGTTGAGGGTCAACAAGTCAGCACCTCAGGAGTAAATGTCAGTTTGCTTTTCATAGCCGATCATTCAGAGTATCTCTACCGCTCCTGCTGTTTCGAGAGAGTTGAAAACAGCAGGTCTGGGACAGGTAGTAAGTCTGGTGAACAGGTCAGGGTTCCATAGCCGCAGGCAGCACGGCCAGGTGGACTGGGGACTGGGGACAGCAAGGAGTCATCATGCCAGGTAGTCCTGAGGCATGGTCCTAGGGCTCAGGTCCTCCGAGAGAGAGAAAGAAAGAGAGAAAGAGAGAATTAGAGAGAGCATACTTAAATTCACACAGGACACTGGATAAGACAGGAAAAGTACTCCAGATATAACAGACTGAGCCTAGCCCCCTGACACATAAACTACTGCAGCATAAATACTGGAGGCTGAGACAGGAGGGGTCAGGAGACACTGTGGCCCCATCCGATGATACCCCCGGACAGAGCCAAACAGGCAGGATATAACCCCACCCACTTTGCCAAAGCACAGCCCCCACACCACTAGAGGGATATCTTCAACCCCCAACTTACCATCCTGAGACAAGGCCGAGTATAGCCCACAAAGATCTCCGCCACGGCACAACCCAAGGGGGGCGCAAACCCAGACAGGAAGATCTTGTCAGTGACTCAACCCACTCAAGTGATGCACCCATCCTAGGGACGGCATGGAAGAGCACCAGTAAGCCAGTGACTCAGCCCCTGTAATAGGGTTAGAGGCAGAGAATCCCAGTGGAGAGATGGGAACCGGCCAGGCAGAGGCAGCAAGGGAGGTTCGTTACTCCAGAGCCTTTCCGTTCACCTTCACACTCCTGGGCCAGACTACACTCAATCAAATGACCTACTGAAGAGATGAGTCTTCAGTAAAGACTTAAAGGTTGAGACCGAGTTTGCATCTCTTACATGGGTAGGCAGACCATTCCATAAAAATGGAGCTCTATAGGAGAAAGCCCTGCCTCCAGCTGTTTGCTTAGAAATTCTAGGGACAATTAGGAGGCCTGCGTCTTGTGACCGTAACGTGTCACCGACAATGATGAGACATCCTATAGGGGGGAGGTCAGAGAAGTGACAGTGTGGTGCCAGGATCACAACCTCTGCCTCAACGTGATCAAGACAAAGGAGATGATTGTTGACTACAAAATAAGGATGACCGAGCACGCCCCCATTCTCATCAACGGGGCTGGAGTGGAACAGGTTGAGAGTTTCAAGTTACTTGGTGTCCACATCACCTTAAACTAACATGGTCCAAACACACCAAGACTGTCGTGAAGAGGTCACGACAGTAACTATTCCCCCTCCAGAGACTGAAAAGATTTGGCATGGGTCCTAAGATCCTCAAAAGATTCTACAGCTGCACCATCGAGAGCATCCTGACTGGTTGCGTCACTGTCTGGTATGGCAACTGCTCTGCCTCCGACCGCAAGGCACTACAAAGGGTAGTGTGTACGGCCCAGTATATCACTGGGGCCAAGCTTCCTGCCGTCCAGGAACTCTATACCAGGCGGTGTCAGAGGAGGGCCCAAAAAATTGTCAAAGATTCCAGCCACGCGAGTCATAGACTGTTCTCTCTGCTACCGCACAGCAAGCAGAAACCCAGCCTAAAACCCCAAACAGCAAGTAATGCAGGTGTAGAAGCGCAGTGGCTAGGAAAAACTCCCTAGAAAGGCCAAAACCTAGGAAGAAACCTAGAGAGGAGCCAGGCTATGATCGGAGCGCCAAGTCTATGTCCAAAAAGGCTTCTTAACAGCATCAACCTCCAAGTCATAAGACTCCTGAACAGCTAATCAAACGGCTACTCTGACTATTTGCATTGTTCCCTCCCCATTTTTATGCTGCTGCTGCTGCTCTCTGTTTATTATCCGTGCATGGTCACTTTATCTTTACCTACTTGTACATATTACCTCAATTACCTGGACTAACCGATGCCCCTGCACATTGACTCTGTACCGGTACCCCCTGTTATATAGCCTCACTACTGTTATTTTGTTGTCGCTGCTGAATTATGTTATTTTCTATATTTCTAGTTTTTTTCCTATATTTTAGATTTTTGATTTTTTTACTTCAGTTTATTTTAGTAAATACTTTCTTAACACTTTTTTTCTTAAAACAGCATTGTTGGTTAAGGGCTTGTAATTAAGCACTTCACTCTAAGGTCTACACCTGTTGTATTTGACGCTCACTATGGAGTAGATAACATCAGGGAACAGTAAGCTCTGGAATCTGTGACCTGTTTTCTTCAAGGTGAACCTTCCAAATGCCCTAAGGGATTATTCAAACGTAACTCGTAACTCAGATATTTTTCTCACATACTTATTTGATTTTGGCTTGAATGGCAGTTCAACAAAACATGTACAAATATTCTCTTTCAAGTAAACAGACCGGTTCAACTAGTGCAGAGTGTGTGCGTGTGTGTGTGTGTGTGTGTGCGTGTGCGTGTGCGTGTGCGTGTGCGTGTGTGTGTGTGTGTGTGTGTGTGTGTGTGTGTACGTGTGTGTGTGTGCGCGCGCGCGCGCGTGCGCATGTGCGTGCGCATGTGCGTGCGTGCGTGCGTGCGTGCGTGCGTGCGTGCGTGCGTGCGTGCGTGCGTGTGTGTGTGTGTGTGTGTGTGTATATATATATAGGGGTGGTAGAGCCAATGGAGGAACACCTCAGACCCAAGCAATCCTACTTCACTCTATTACGTAACTAAGGCCTGAATTTGGATGCCCCTGAATTCTTCTTGTCTCTGTTTAGAGGAGAGTTTAACAAAAGCAATCATATCTCCATTTAACTTCAATCACATACATTATTAAGTGTTAAGAGAAAAGTTCTGAACTCTAATTCAGTCTGTCTCTCACCCCATAGCTGCACTCCACATATGATGTGATCAACAGGAGACTTTGCCAGTTGTATGACTGTTTCTGAAACTTTGCAAGTGGGACAAAGCAGGTTTCCCTTTCTCTCCCTGAGACAATGGGAAGAGAGACAGGGAGGGGAAGAGGGAAGGGTGGGGGAGGTTAGAGGGAGGTGGCTGGACAGTCCTGTGGATTTGTTATTCCATAAGTCCTGAACTTCACAGCCTTCAAAGGGTGTCCTCCTACTCTAACCGAGTCCCTGTGACAACATGTAGTAGTATGAGTGTTAACCCTGGTGTTCTGACTCAATAAACAATATGTAGTAGTATGAGTGTTAACCCTGGTGTTCTGGCTACATTGCCACCCTGGCCCTATACTATTATGGCCATCATTGGTCACGTAATCATGTTCCCCTTCCAATTGGCTCATTCAACCCATCTCCTATCCTTTCTACTCAAGATTGGTGCTGTAAATGCACCTTTTATTAGTTTGCACACCACCACAAAACCTCGAAGAAGTTGCTGTGAATGAGAATGTGTTCATTTCTCAGTCAATTTCCATAGTAAGTTTAGGGTTAAATAAAACAAACATGAAAGCTGGAGTGTTGGCAGTTGGCACTTTGGCGGCTCGGAGAGCACGAGTTCTGCAAATTCACACCAGTCAGGAAGTGAGGTCACACCATCTTGTCCTGTTCGTGTGATAAAAGAGCATGTTCTATAACGGGTACAGTACATTGGGCCCTTTTATCAATTCTCTTTGTAGTAGGGGAAAATGCAAAACATAAGATACCAATACCCTTTGGAAAGAGGTCATGTGACCCCAATGGGACTTTCTGGTTAAATCAATACATTCAACAATAATTAAGTGATGTTTTGTTGAAAATGTTTCTAAATTGTTCACCAGCATGTTCAGGATGCAACATGATTTCCAGAATTATAATGCATGTAGTAATCATATACAATATGTGTGTTCTACAGTGCCTTGAGAGAGTATTCGGCCCCCTTGAACTTTGCGACCTTTTGCCACATTTCAGGCTTCAAACATAAAGATATAAAACTGTATTTTTTGTGAAGAATCAACAAGTGGGACACAATCATGAAGTGGAACGACATTTATTGGATATTTCAAACTTTTTTAACAAATCAAAAACTGAAAAATTGGGCGTGCAAAATTATTCAGCCCCCTTAAGTTAATACTTTGTAGCGCCACCTTTTGCTGCGATTACAGCTGTTAATCGCTTGGGGTATGTCTCTATCAGTTTTGCACATCGAGAGACTGAAATTTTTTCCCATTCCTCCTTGCAAAACAGCTCGAGCTCAGTGAGGTTGGATGGAGAGCATTTGTGAACAGCAGTTTTCAGTTCTTTCCACAGATTCTCGATTGGATTCAAGTCTGGACTTTGACTTGGCCATTCTAACACCTAGATATGTTTATTTTTGAACCATTCCTTTGTAGATTTTGCTTTATGTTTTGGATCATTGTCTTGTTGGAAGACAAATCTCCGTCCCAGTCTCAGGTCTTTTGCAGACTCCATCAGGTTTTCTTCCAGAATGGTCCTGTATTTGGCTCCATCCATCTTCCCATCAATTTTAACCATCTTCCCTGTCCCTGCTGAAGAAAAGCAGGCCCAAACCATGATGCTGCCACCACCATGTTTGACAGTGGGGGTGGTGTGGGCAGGGTGATGAGCTGTGTTGCTTTTACGCCAAACATAACGTTTTGCATTGTTGCCAAAGAGTTCAATTTTGGTTTCATCTGACCAAAGCACCTTCTTCCACATGTTTGGTGTGTCTCCCAGGTGGCTTGTGGCAAACTTTAAACAACACTTTTTATGGATATCTTTAAGAAATGTCTTTCTTCTTGCCACTCTTCCATAAAGGCCAGATTTGTGCAATATACGACTGATTGTTGTCCTATGGACAGAGTCTCCCACCTCAGCTGTAGATCTCTGCAGTTCATCCAGAGTGATCATGGGCCTCTTAGCTGAATCTCTGATCAGTCTTCTCCTTGTATGAGCTGAAAGTTTAGAGGGACGGCCAGATCTTGGTAGATTTGCAGTGGTCTGATACTCCTTCCATTTCAATATTATCGCTTGCACAGTGCTCCTTGGGATGTTTAAAGCTTGGGAAATCTTTTTGTATCCAAATCCGGCTTTAAACTTCTTCACAACAGTATCTCGGACCTGCCTGGTGTGTTCCTTGTTCTTCATGATGCTCTCTGCGCTTTTAACGGACCTCTGAGACTATCACAGTGCAGGTGCATTTATACGGAGACTTGATTACACACAGGTGGATTGTATTTATCATCATTAGACATTTAGGTCAACATTGGATCATTCAGAGATCCTCACTGAACTTCTGGAGAGAGTTTGCTGCACTGAAAGTAAAGGGGCTGAATAATTTTGCACGCCCAATTTTTCAGTTTTTGATTTGTTAAAAAAGTTTGAAATATCCAATAAATGTCGTTCTACTTCATGATTGTGTCCCACTTGTTGTTGATTCTTCACAAAAAAATACAGTTTTATATCTTTATGTTTGAAGCCTGAAATGTGGCAAAAGGTCACAAAGTTCAAGGGGGCCGAATACTTTCGCAAGGCCCTGTATGTCTTAATATGGCGGGCCAGTCAAGACGTTGATTGTCTGTTTGTCTTTAATGGCTCCAGACTCTTAAGGTCAGAGTATTTATGAACATTATTAGAGTAAACTAATACTGGTGGAAGCAGTAACTGTAAATGGGGTGGATAAGGAGGGGCAGAGGGAGGGATGAGGAGGGGTGATGAGAACTAAGACGGGTGGGGAGGAGGTGGAAGAAGGGGGTGGTAGAAGTATAGGTTGGGAAGGGTGAGGAGGGGTGAGGAGAACTAGAGGGGAAGCATTATTAGAGTAAACTAATACTGGTGGAAGCAGTAACTGAAAATGGGGTGGATAATGAGGGGCAGAGGGAGGGATGAGGAGGGGTGATGAGAACTAAGACGGGTGGGGAGGAGGTGGGAAGAAGGGAGTGGTAGAAGTATAGGTTGGGAAGGGTGAGGAGGGGTGAGGAGAACTAGAGGGGAAGCATTGTTAGAGTAAACTAATACTGGTGGAAGCAGTAACTGAAAATGGGGTGGATAAGGAGGGGCAGAGGGAGGGATGAGGAGGGGTGATGAGAACTAGAGGGGAAGCATTATTAGAGTAAACTAATACTGGTGGAAGCAGTAACTGAAAATGGGGTGGATAAGGAGGGGCAGAGGGAGGGATGAGGAGGGATGATGATAACTAAGACGGGTGGGGAGGAGGTGGAAGAAGGGAGTGGTAGAAGTATAGGTTGGGAAGGGTGAGGAGGGGTGAGGAGAACTAGAGGGGAAGGCAGAGGGGCATTGGGGTAGAACAGTATGGAAGTAGGGGCAGAGGAGGTCAATATAACAGGAGCTTGCTGAATCAGTCCAGGAATTTGTAAGTTTTTTGTTCATTTCCAGGTTGGGGATGTCCTGAGCTTCCTGCTCTCTGTCCCGACCCCGGCCTCGACACACAGCCCACTGGGTAACACTGGGGTTAGGAGGTGATGTCTTTGACGTGTTCCTCGGAAAGAGATAGCCCACTGAGAGGTCAGGATTTAAGATGTCCTTCAATGCAACGCTGTTCAACTCTAAGGAAGAGGCTCAAACGTTTGTCTTTCTATACTGTGCCCTATATAATTATATCTACAGTACAGTGTATCTCTAAACATTGAATAGCAAAACTGACTATTAATACTGATCTCAAATCTAACTGAAGGTGTGATGGCTTGTATTGTTGTACCTTCCTCCACCTCTCTCCACAAAACCCACTGGGCACAGACGTCAATTCAACGTTTACTCCACGTTGGTTCAAAATAATTTTATTGTAGAAGATGGCACCAGAGGGTAGGGCTGCTGTCGTATCCACTCTTAGCCAACCATGCTATTTTGTTAGTTATTTCTCATTGTTCATAACTTATTTTGTACATAATGTTGCTGCTACCGTCTCTTATGACCAAAAATAGCTTCTGGACATTAGAACTTGGATTACTCACCTCAAATTGGACGAGAAGTTCTTCTTCAATGAGTCGGACGCGAGAGATATACTACGGACACCAGGCCAGGCCCAGATCCCCGTGATTTGCCGGAAAAGGAAATGTAGAAGTAGGTTTTGCGGAAAGAGATCAGGATGCTTTGTGAGGATCAGGCGACGAGTGGCTAATCTGCCCATGCCTTCCATTCTGCTAGCTAATGTTCAATCGCTGGAATATGCATGGGACGAACTGAAAGCACATATATCCTACCAACGGGACATTAAAAACTGTAAAATCTTATGTTTCACCGAGTCGTGGCTGAATGACGACATTAAGAACATACAGCTGGCGGGTAATACACTCTATCGGCAGGACAGAACTGCAGCCTCTGGTAAGACACAGGGCGGGGGTCTATGCATACTTGTAAACAATAGCTGGTGCACAATATCTAAGGAAGTCTCAAGGTTTTGCTTGCGTGAGGTAAAGTATCTCATGATCAGCTGTAGCCCACACTATCTACCTAGAGAGTTTTCATCTGTATTTTTCGTAGCTGTCTACATACCACCACAGAGCGAAGCTGGCACTAAAACCGAACTCAATGACAGGAAAAAGCTCATCCAAAAGGCAGCGCTCCTAGTGGCCGGGGACTTTAATGCAGTGAAACTTAAATCAGTTTTACCGAATTTCTATCAGCATGTTAAATGTGCAACCAGGTGGAAAAAAATTCTAGACTACCTTTACTCCACACACAGCGACGCGTACAAAGCTCTCCCTCGCCCTCCATTTGGCAAATCTGACCATATCTCTATCCTCCTGATTCCTGCTTTGCACCAGTGACTCGGTCTATAAAAAAAATGGACAAATGAAGCAGATGCTGAAATACAGGACTGTTTTGCTAGAACAGACTGGAATATGTTCCTGGATTCTTCCAATGGCATTGAGGAGTACACTACATGTCACTGGCTTTATTGATAGGTGCATCGAAGACGTCATCCCCACAGTGACTGTACGTATATACCCCAACCAGAAGCCATGGATTACAGGCAACATTCGCACTGAGCTAAAGGGTAGAGCTGCCGCTTTCAAGAAGTGGGACTCTAACCCAGAAGCGTATAAGAAATCCGGCTATGCCCTCCTACGTACCATCAAACAGCATCAATACAGGAATAAGATTGAATCGTACTACACCGGCTGCGACGATCGTCAGATGTGGCAGGGCTTGCAAACTATTACAGAAAACAAAGGGAAGCACAGCCGAGAGCTGCCCAGTGACACAAGCCTACCAGACGAGCTAAACTACTTCTATGCCAGCATCGAGGCAAGGAACACTGAAACATGCACGAGAGCATCAGCTAATCTGGACAACTGTGTGATCACGCTCTCCACAGCCGACGTGAGTAAGATTTTTAAACAGGTCGACATTCACAAGGCCGCTGGGCCAGACGGATAACCAGGACGTGTACTCCGTGCATGCGCTGTGTCTTCTCTGACATTATCAAAATCTCCCTGAGTCTGTAATACCAACATGTTTCAAGCAGACCACCATAGTCTCTGTGCCCAGGAACACCAAGGTAACCTACCTAAATGACTACTGACCTGTAGCACTCATGTCTGTGGCCATGAAATGCTTTGAAAGTTAAACAGGTCAACATTCACAAGGCCGCTGGGCCAGACGGATTACCAGGACGTGTACTCCGAGCATGAGCTGACCAACTGGCAAGTGTCTTCAATGACATTTTCAACCTCTCCCTGTCTGATTCTGTAATACCAACATGTTTCAAGCAGACCACCATAGTCCCTGTGTCCAAGAATACTAAGGTAACCTGCCTAAATGACTACCGTCCCGTAGCACTCACGTCTGTAGCCATGAAATGCTTTGAAAGACTGGTCAAACCCTAGACCCACTCCAATTTGCATACCTCACCAACAGATCCACAGATGATGCAATCTCTATTGCGCTCCACACTGCCCTTTCCCACCTGGACAAAAGGAACACCTATGTGAGAATGTTATTCATTGACTACAGCTCAGCAATCAACACCATAGTGCCCTCAAAGTTCATCACTAAGCTAAGGACCCTGGGACTAAACACCTCCCTCTGCAACAGGATCCTGGACCTCCTGACGGGCCATACACAGGTGCTAAGGGTAGGTAACAACACATCCGCCATGCTGATCCTCAACACGGGGGCCCCTCAGGGGTGCGTGGTCAGTCCCCTCCTGTACTCCCTGTTCACTCATGACTGCATGGCCAGGCACAACTCCAACACCATCATTAAGTTTGCAGATGACACAACAGTGATAGGCCTGATCACCGACAATGATGAGACAGCTTATAGGGAGGAGGTCAGAGACCTGACCATGTTGAGCAAGGACAACCTTTCCCTCAACATGAAGGCATCAAGACAAAGGAGATGATTGTGAACTACAGGAGAAGGATGACCGAGCACTCCCCCATTCTCATCGATGGGGCTGTAGTGGAGTAGGTTGACATCAAGTCCCTTGGTGTCCACATCACCAACATACTAACATGGTTCAAGCACACCATGACAGTCGTGAAGAGGGCACCACAAATCCTATTTCCCCTCAGGAGACTGAAAAGATTTGGCACGGGTCCTCAGATCCTCAAATGTTTCTACAGCTGCACCATCGAGAGCATCCTGAGGGGTTGCATCACTGCCTGGTATGGCAACTGCTTGGCCTCCGACTGCAAGGCACTACAGAGGGTGGTGCGTACGGCACAGTATATCACTGGGGCCAAGCTTCCTGCCGTCCAGGACCTCTATATCATGCGGTGTCAGAAGGAAGGCCCTAAAAATGGTCAAAGACTCCAGCCACTCTCGTCATAGACTGTTCTTTCTGCTACCGCATGGCAAGCTGTACCAGAGCCCATAGTCTAGGTCCAAGAAGCTTCTAAACAGCTTCTACCCTCAAGCCATAAGACTCATGAATAGCTCATCAAATGGCTACCCAAACTATTTGAATTGCCCCCCCATGCTGCTGCTACTCTCTGTTATTATCTATACATAGCCACTTTAAAAACGTTACCTACATGGACAAACCATTCAGATTTTTTTGTTGTTGAGATCACTATCTATTTAATGAGATTTCATTGGGAAACTAGATTTCTAAGGGACTTGTTTGCAGTTCCTACCGTTTCCACTGGATGTCACCAGTCTTTAGAAATTGGTTGAGGTTATTCCTTTGTGTAAAGAAGAAGTACGACCATCTTGAATGAGTGTCATTTGAAGTGGCCTTTTTGAGAGAGGCGCATAACTAGAAAAGTAGCGTCAGTTTGTTGTCTTCCTGTATTGAAAACAGATAGTCCCGTATTCAATTTGATTGATTATTAACATTTAAAAATACCTAAAGTTGTATTACAAAAGTAGTTTGAAATGTTTTGGCAAAGTTTACAGGTAACTTTTGAGATATTTTGTAGTGACGTTGCGCAAATTGGAAGCTGTGTTTTTCTGGATCAAACGCGCCAAATAAATGGACATTTTGGATATATATCGACGGAATTAATCAAACAAAAGGACCATTTGTGATGTTTATGGGACTTATTGGAGTGCCAACAATAGAAGCTCGTCAAAGGTAAGGAATGATTTATATTTTATTTCTGCGTTTTGTGTTGCGCCTGCAGGGTTGAAATATGCTACTCTCTTTGTTACTGTTGTGCTATCATCAGATAATAGCATCTTATGCTTTCGCCGAAAAGCCTTTTTGAAATCGGACATGTTGGCGGGATTCACAACGAGTGTAGCTTTAATTTGATATCTTATGTGTGATTTAATGAAAGTTAAGATTTTTATAGTATTTTCTTGAATTTGGCTCTCTGCATTTTCCCGCCTATCCCAGATTAAACAAACATTTAAAAAAATTGCAGGTTATAAAAGGCGCTGTGAATAAGGTGATTTGGAATGTTTCCTCTCCACCATTCACAAGCACCCATACATCTTACACCTTCCACCTTTTCTCAAGGCGTGACAGTGTGACTCAAAAAGTATGCTAGCTTGGGCCTTGAAATCAAAATGATTCAAACCCACAATGATAAAGGCAGAGAGGATTTCTTTTTCACACCCTTTTTCATGATATACCATTTTGATATAATTCAGATCTTGTCTCATCGCTGCAATTCCCCAACGGGCTCAGGAGAGGCAAAGGTCAAGTCATGCCTCCCCCGAAACATGACCCGTGAAACCGCATTTCTTAACACCCGCCCGCTTAACACAGAAGCCAGCTGCACCAATGTGTCGGAGGAAACACAGTTCAACTGACGACCAAAGTGAACCTGCAGGTGCCCAGCCCACCACAAGGAGTCACTGGAGCACAATAACACGGACGACACTGAGTCAATTGTACGCCACCCTATGGGACGGTCACAGCCTGTTGTGACACAGTCTGGGAACGAACCCAGGTCTGTAGTGACGCCTCAAGCCCTGAGATGCAGTGCCTTTGACTGCTGCGCCACTCTGGAGGCGGCAGATATGTTTTTAGAGCATTTTGTGTTAACTGTTTCCAAGGAAGCATTTCCTTTACACCATATTTGATGGAGGGGAGAACGGCTCATAATAATGGCTGGTTAGGAGCAAATGGAATGGCATGTAAACCATGTGATTGATGTAATTGATACCATTCCACTTTTCCCCTCCATCCATTACCAATTAAGTTGCCACGAACCTCCTATGGTACCATTCTATACCATGTAGAGAGATTGTGTGGTTGATAAGTATTGGAGAGTGGAGGGAAATGGCGTGGCTTGGGTTATGCAACACTTGTTGGCACGATGATCAGGGAAACACCAGGTAGGCAGACCACTGTGAAAACACGCAAAGAGATTCCTCCCAGCAGACACACAGTAGACTTCCTAGGTAGAAGTTCTGTGTTGAATCTAGTGTATATCTATTGTTACACCCCAACGAGGTACACCCCAACGAGGGACACCCCAACTGGGCCTGCTGAAGGGTGATGGACAGGTGTCACGTGTGCTACTGGGAGAGCCATGTTTTATCTGGAAATACACACAAACACACGCATCCACACACACACTCATACACACACTCATACACATGCCCATGGGAAGGCTGTTTACGGAGGTGAACCAACAGGATTACCTACTGGCAGGTAAGAGGTATAGTTCCAGGATGGGACATGCAGAGAGCCACTGACTGACACCTCATTATCATCTTTGATGGATACATCGACAGAAGGAGCAACAGCTCACACACCTTCAAACAGACACTTGTAATCCTCAAATAGACTATGTGTTTACTCAAAAACAATGAGATATCCTTCAGAAAAGCCCCACATGTTTAAAGGCATTCAGATATACGACTTCCTGTTGCTAAGTATTTGACACAAACAAATCCCACCTGGAATGGATTACATCCCACAGCAGCTTAAGAACATTCAGTTCCTCCTCACATCTCCTTGAAATGAAATACTTGTCCTTTCTAAGTCTTATACAATACAGTGTGTGTGTGTCTGTGTGCGAGTGTGCGTGTGTGTGTGTATGTTTGAGGACATCAAACAGGGTAGAACTGTGATAGTGTACACATATTAGGTGTCCCTAAGATGACAAAACACAACACAACAGTGTAGTCTGTTCCAGGGCCGTTTACTGTTATGTAACGCTGGTGTAGTTTCCCTCCACAGCGTCTGCTGTGGTATGTCCAAATGAGGCTCTGGAACATGTTCCAGCAGGAGGTGTGTGTGTGTGTGTGTGTGTGTGTGTGTGTGTGTGTGTGTGTGTGTGTGTGTGTGTGTGTGTGTGTGTGTGTGTGTGTGTGTGTGTGTGTTAGGGTTTTGGGGGTTGGGGTTAGTTTAGGGGTAGGTTTAGGGTTAAGGTTTAGAAGTTCGAATAAGTTTTTTAATGGTTTTTAATGGTGAAACATTTTTACTGTCCAAAAGGTGTCTGAGTGCATGGATGCATGCATGAATCCGTGTGCGTGTGTGTGTGAATGGGTGCGTGCATCTGTGTGTGTGGGGGTGCGTCTGTCTGTTTGTGTAGCAGTGTTGTTGTAAGATAGGCCACAACTCTTTCCCAGTGTGCTTCTGGCACCAACTCACCAATCACAGACTGAGCCTTTAGCACACTGTCTGTCTCAGAGGAATAATATTTTGGAAGGGCTGAGTTGAGTAACGGCTGATTCTCATGCCATGTTTAATTACTTTTGCCTGTTCTAACAGTCCTCTCTGTCATTTCAGATTGTTAATATTCATAACAGTTATATGTTGATTTTTGCTGCAGAAAACACACCGTTTTAAATCAGTTTAATTTACTAAACAATATGCTTTAAAGGCCCGGTGCAGTCACTAATGAGACTTTCCTGTGTTTTATATATATTTCCACACTAAGAGGTTGGAATAATACCGTGAAATTGTGAAAATTATGATAATACCCTTTTGGTGTAACAGCAATTTGAAAGGCCGCCTGAAATTACAGCTTGTTTAATTGGGATGGAATTTTGATCTGCGTGGTGACATCACCAGTTAGTTAATAGACGAATAAGAAAGCGAGTTCCAAATGTCACTGCCAATAACAATTTTGGTTTTCCTCTCCTCACTCAAACCACTCCCACACAGTCCTAGCAAAATCTAGCTTGAGAAATTGCTCTTTGCTAAGAAGCTATATTGGTTTATTTTTGACCATTTTAATTAAAACCAGCATGTTAAGGTACTTAATTGTTACTCAGTAATTTTTTGATATTGACATCAAACTGCTGCATTGGGCCTTTACTTATGACAGGCAAGTAATCCCTGCAGTGTTGTGAAGTACTGGAGAGTCATTTAAGTAGCTTTTTAAGGTATCTTTACCCTACTTTACTATTTATATTTTAGCCAATTTTTACTTCACTACATTCCAAAAGAAAATAATGTACTTTTTACTCCATTAATTTTCCCTGACACACAAAAGTACTTGTTACATTTTGACAGGAAAATGGTCCAATTCAAGGGAACATCCCTGGTCATCCCTACTGCCTCCGATCTGGCAGACTCATGAAACACATATACTTTGTTTGTAAAATATGTCTGAGTGTTGGAGTGTGCCCCTGGCTATCCGTCAATAAAGAATATATAAAAATGGTGCGGTCTGGATTGCTGAATATAAGGAATTTGAAATTATTTATGCTTTTACCTTTACTTTGATACTTAAGTACATTTTAGTAATTCCATTTACTTTTGATACTTAAGTATATTTAAAACCAAATACTTTCACACTTTTGCTCAAGTAGTATTTTACTGGGTGACTTTCACTTTTACTTGAGTCATTTTCTATGAAGGTATCTTTACTTTTACTTTTAAGTATGACAATTGAATACATTTTCCACCACTGAATCCCTGCATATATTTTAACAGTGGGCGTCAGACCCCTATTCTTTTACAATGGGAGAACTGAGTTGTAAATCCACTATAAACACAGGCCACAAATATCCTCAAAAGTACTTCATGTGAAAACTCTGACTTCTCCAACATTACCACACTACAATATACAGTAGCCGTGTCCACTGTAAATGTTTTTTAAACAAAAGGGAATAGTTAAGCCACCCTGAAGCTGATTTTTATGAAAACAAAACATTTTTCCCGCTTTGCTCCTTCTTCTCCTGTCCCTCACTTCCCCTCCCTCACCTTACCCCACTCCCCCTCCCTCCCCTGTCAGCCCAATGTGTTGATATTGTATTAATGTTATTGACCTGAGAGCTCAGATAACAATGGCAGGGGACTGAGAGGAGGGAAATGTATTCTTCTGACTATGTAAAGAGGGGAGCAGCAGGAGGGGGATGCTGCCAGGGAGCCAGGGACACAGTCAGGGGCCCAAGCATAGCCCACAGTCGTTACTGGGCAGGAGCTGAGGCTCAAGCTGGGGCTCCCCTGTCATCTCAATCAGCTGTTTTACAAACACAAAGGGATTGCTATTTGAGGGTCAACCCCAGGAGCGGAATGGGACCAGAATCCGGCCCTGGCATTTCATTTTTTTTCTTTGAGGCCCACATACTAGACACTTTTTTTCCTCAAGCCCCCACACCGTTCCATTATTAGTCAGATAATGATCATTTTGTTATACAGGTCATCTGGGCTAAAAATGTCTGATTGAAGTTTAACAAGTGACATCAATAAGGGATCCTAGCTTTCACCTGGATTCACCTGGTCAGTCTATGTAATGGAAAGAGCAGGTGTTCTTAATGTTTTGTATACTCAGTGTATATCCGTCCTCTGCTAGCCCTTACACTAGAGGCGTGTGATGGGTGTGTCAGAGTGGCCTGCTTCTCGCAGGAGGAAGTAGAAAAAGCATTCTGGGAACATGATAAGACCCTCATCAATCACTGACATCACATCAGGACCCCTGTGAGCTGCCCTGGGTTCACACAGGGGCCGTGTGTGTGTGTGTGTGTGTGTGTGTGTGTGTGTGTTACAGCCGACCTGAGATCTAAAACCTTGCCAAGAGTTATGTGAAATTAATGATGCAGTGTTTAATGAATGAACACTTATGATAATATCTTACCCGTACTAAGTCCCCTGGGGGTACTTGGCCTATCCACAGGAGGTACTTGAGAAGACTCTTGAAACCGTAGGCTTACTGGTAAAATGCACACAGGCGGTACTTCAGGAGTACTCCGGGTAGAGCAAAATTAATTTGGTAGGGCAATAACCGAAAAAGGTTGGGAACCACTGAATTAGAGCGTGTTGTCTCAGCGGAGGGAGCCTTGGGGTAAATGAAACCTGTTCACAGAAACAGAGAGTATCTGGATGTGTTGTTTCCTGCAGTTGCACCACAGTTTGCTCCAACTGCATGACTAATGATCCGTGTGTACAGAGCCTTCAGAAACTATTCACTCCCTTTGACTATTTCCACATTTTGTTGTGTTACAGCCTGAATTTAAAATAGATTAAATTGAGATTTTGTGTCACTAATCTGCACACAATACCCCATAATAAGTGTAATTTTGTTCGTAGAAATTTGTTCGAAATTAATACAAATTTAAAAGCTGAAATGTCTTGAGGCGCTAAGTATTCAACCACTGTGTTATGGCAAGCCTAAATAAGTTCAGTAGTTAAAATGTGCTTAACAAATCACATAATAAGTAGCATAGTGAATTTCAAGCACAGATTCAACAACAAAGACCAGGAAGAATTTTCAAATCATTGGTAGATGTTTAAAAAAATAAAAATACAGACACTAAATATCCCTTTGAGCATGATGTTAATTTGCTTTTCAATGGTGTATCAACATCTAGTCACTACATCTACAAAGATGCAGGTGTCCTTCCTAACTCAGTTGCCGGAGAGGAAGGAAACTATTCAGGGATTTCACCATTGGGCCAATGGGGATTTTACAGAGTTTAATGGCTGTGATAGGAGAAAAATAGATCAACAACATTGAAGTTACTTCACAATAGTAACCTAAATGACAGAGTGAAAAGAAGGAAGCAGGTACAGAATAAAACATTATTCCAGAACATGCATCCTGTTCGCAACAAGACACTAAAGTAATACTGCAAAATTTTTTTTTAAGAATTTCCTTTTTTGACCTGAATACAATGTGTTATGTTTAGGGCATATCCAACATTTCACTGAGTACCACTCTTCATATTTTCAAGCATGGTGGTGGCTGCTTCATATTATGGGTATGCTTGTCAATGGCAAGGACTAGGGAGTTTTTATGACAAAAAGAAACAGAATACTATAAGCTATAAGCAAAGGCAAAATCCTCGAAGAAAACCTGGTTCAGTGTGCTTTCCACCAGACACTTGTAGATTAATTTACCTTTCAGCAGGGCAATGACCTAAACCATACTGCCAAATCTACACTGGAGTTGCTTACCACGACTACATTGAATGTTTTCCTGGGTGACCAGGTTGCAGTTTTGACTTAAATCGGCTTGAAAATCTATGGCAAGACCTGAAAATGGCTGTCTGGAAATGATCAACAATCAACTTGACATGGCAAGTACTGTACAATCCAGGTTTGCAAGGCTCTTACCCCGTTTGGGATAGGGGGCAGTATTTTCACGTCCGGACGAAAAGCGTGCCCAAAGTAAACTGCCTGCTACTCAGGCCCAGAAGCTAGGATATGCATATATTGGTAGATTCGGATAGAAAACACTCTAAAGTTTCTAAAACTGTTAGAATACTGTCGGTGAGAATAACAGAACTTATTTGGCAGGCGAAACCCCGAGGACAAACAATCCAGGGAATTTTGTTTTGAGGTGACTGTGTTTTCTATTGGTGTTCTATGGGTAACTAGATTTATGAGACACCTAGCTGCAGTTCCTATGGCTTCCACTAGATGTCAACAGTCTTTAGAAATTGGTTGATGTTTTTCCTTTGAGAAATGAAGACGTACGGCTATTCAGAATGAGTGTCAAGCCAAGTGTACTCTTTTGTTTGGTGCGTGCTCCAGGTTACGCGCTCCACGTTGATTTCATCCGCTATTGAACACAGTATATTCTGTCTTAAATTTGATCGATTATTTACATTTACATTTACATTTAAGTCATTTAGCAGACGCTACCTAAAGTTGGATTAGGAAAGTTGTTGGAAATGTTTGGACCAAGTTTACAGGTAACTTATTAGATAATTTGTAGTCATGATAGTCGAGTTGGAACCGGTGTTTTTCTGAATCAAACGCGCCAAATAAATGGACATTTTGGGGATATAAAAAGGAGTTTATCGAACAAAAGGATAATTTGTGATGTTTCTGGGACATATTGGAGTTGTCACGAGTCCGACTGAGGGTGGTTTCCCTTCCCGGTCGGGTGGCGCTCGGCGGTCGTCGTCACCGGCCTATTAGCTGCCACTGATTGTCTTTCCTCCCTCTCCTTGTATGTTTATTGGTAGCACCTGTGTGTATGATTAGTTTGTCTTTATTAGACAGCCGGCCAGCCTGGTTGTTGTGCAGGATTATCAGACAAACGTGTTAGTTCCTGGTCGTGCATTTTTCTGTCGTCATTTTGTTATTCCCTGTGTTTTGGTGCCGTGATTATTGTTAGCACCCTGTGGTGCGTTAGTGCAATTAAAGAGCACAGCATTGTACTCTCTGTCTCCTGCCTTTGACTCCACACCCACGACACCCGGAGTATTACTGGAGTGCCAAAGATCTTCAAAGGTAAGGCATGAATTATATCGTTATTTCTGACTTTCGTGTCGCACCTGCTTGGTTGAAATATGATTTTCATGTGTTTGTATGGTGGGGTGCTGTCCTCAGATAATCACATGGTTTGCTTTCGCCGTAAAGCGTTTTTGAAATCTGACACGGTGGCTGGATTAACAAGAAGTGAAGCTTTATTTTGGTGTATTGCACTGATTTCTTTTTTTTCCCCTGTTACATCTAGCCGCCAAAATACTCACATCTGTAATCGCCGCCAAAGGATCTTCTACAAAGTATTGACTTATGGATGTGAATACTTATGTAAATGAGATTTTTCTGTATTTCATGATCAATAAATGTGATAAAATGTCTATAATCATGGTTTCACATTGTCATTATGTGGTATTGTGTGTAGAGAAGAAACAAATCTATTTAATCCATTCTGAATTCAGGCAACACAACAAAATGTGTAATAAGCCAAGGGGTATGAATACTTTCTGAAGGCACTGCATCTGTGAGTCACTGAGTCTTCACACTTAGAGAGAGTAGAGGACGACCCAGGTAGATTACAGAAACACGATGTAGAAACGTTCAACAGTACAAAGGTCTCGTTAGTCATCCAAAGCAGTGAAAGCTATTACCTTGGATAGTTTGTTTTGTTTATTACCATAACTTTGATTTTGATATGGGGTCCTGGTTCATGAACATACGTGTCATACTGTGCATTTCTTCTCTTCGTGAGTCATTATGTTTGATTTGATCAAACCAAGAGTCTTTATCCTGTTTTCTAATTACACATAAACAGATGAGTTCTACATTTTCCGATCCCTACGGTATTTGGTCCAACCCCTGATTAACCATTAAGTCATCTTGGAACCCAGAAGTCTGTCATAAAGGCACGGACACACCGGTAGTGTTTTCCGGCTGCGAGTACTTAGCACCTCTGAGCAGTGTGTTAACCGAGTACAAACCGATTCTACACCTTGAAACAATGAAAATGTATGCAGTCAGACACCTACATGCGAGTAGACCCTAAAACACACTGCGCCAAACGAACAGTGAACAAACTGCAAACGAACGGCTCCGTCATTCGGTGCGATGGGTTTTTTCCTTTAGAGATGAACGATTAAATGAAATAGTGATGTGATTTAGTGAGGAGAGCCAGGCATGGCCCATATTATCAATAATCTTGAATTGGATATCTGTTAGATTAGAGAGATGCAAGGCAGGGAATGATACAGTCAGTGGTGGGATGAGATGGAGAGAGCCTATAGTTTTGCCCTGTGCTGTCAGTTTCTTGACAAGATATCTTAGAGAGATCTAGGGCAGGGAAGGGATGGCTTCACAGGGAGATAGTGAAGAGCTCAAGACTCAAAGGTTAGTTTGCTTAAAGAGGACTGTTTTGCTCAGATTACACCTGAATTGTCTGAGAGAAAACAACAGACCTCGCTCTCCACCTTTGCTTCTCCCATAAACACAGTTTGAGATCATGACAGGGTCACTGTAGAGCAGTGAGATATCTGTTCCTGTCTCCCTCTCCACATCACTCCCTTCTCCCTCCACCTTTCCTTCTCCCATGAACAGGTTTTGAGATGACGACAGAGTCTAGGTAGAGCAGTAAGACCTGTCTGTCTCTGTCTCTGTCTCTGTGCGTTCTACCCCTGCTGAATAATTCTGTATCACATCCTTACAGATGTCTCCAAGGCTGAGGCTGTCTGAGCCCACATCTTCACAACGTGCTCCGTAACTGTAGTACTCAGATTATCTACACAGGGAAGCAATCTGACTGAACCAAGAGAGAAGATAATCATTTCTGTGACACCCCTGAAGATGTGTGTGCAGTGAAGAGATCAAACTTCAGTAGGGTGAATCTAAATCCTCTTGTAAATTATTCAAAGAATGCAAGCAAGCCGCTAAAAGAATCACCCTGAAAGAATCACCCCAAAAGAATCACCCCAAAATAACTCCCAAACATATGTTCATAGATGACAAAACATTAAGTACATTTTACTTTCTATCCCTTAGCACTCTGGAGTGTGTGTTTCAGTGTGTTTGTGTGTGTGTGTGTGTGTGTGTGTGTGTGTGTGTGTGTGTGTGTGTGTGTGTGTGTGTGTGTGTGTGTGTGTGTGTGTGTGTGTGTGTTTGAACCTGTGTCTGGTCTGCTCTCCTCTGGCTGTTCCTCCCTAGTACAGATCCATCTCTAATTACCTCAACACTCCTTATCACTGCCCTGTTATTCATTATTCAACACACACCCATGTCCTGTCACCACGGAGAGCAGGATGGCAGCCGCAGAGGAGGTGAGGCTTGTTTTAAGGTCTGGCACTGAATAGCCAATAACCCCCTCAGTGACTGGGCAGAAAAATCCCTATTCGTGCCCATCCGTGACTCATCAACCACCACAGGCCCCCAGCCATCCGACACACAGGGAGAGACCAGTGGCCCAAATCCCAAACCAACTTTCCATTAAGCCCTGGAATCTATTGAACCAACCATCTGCTCTCTCACATCAAGCCCCACCTAACTGATTTAAACAAAGTGTCCCTGTTCTGTTCTCTTTAATGATCTTCCTAACAAATATAGAAAAGACATGGACAGTCTACTTGTGTGTTGTTTCGTTGGCCAAAAATGATAACAAAGACGGTGTTTAAAGCCTTTGATGTTGGGAGTTGTTTTCCTCAGAGACACTTGTTTTTAAAACACACACACACACACACACAAACAGGAAGGGAGCGATGGGATTAAGTAGGAGCTAGAGGCGTTGTGCCCAGAACTACTCCTCCATAAATACACCTAGGAAACGGCTTCATCTGTTCATCTATTCATGGAAACACCATTCCTCCCCTTCCTGTCCAGGCCCTTATTAGCTTATCACCAGGTCATTAATCTAACCTGATTAATACTGTATTTCCCCTTATACATGTCTTTTTACAGCTTCTCCCCAAGTCAGCTATTAAGACTGTCTTAATAAAGTTCCATCCTACAACCATGCTGAAGGAATATGTAGGAAAGTTCCATCATACAACCATGCTGTAGGAATATGTAGGAAAGTTCCATCCTACAACCATGCTGTAGGAATATGTAGGAAAGTTCCATCCTACAACCATGCTGTAGGAATATGTAGGAAAGTTCCATCCTACAACCATGCTGTAGGAATATGTAGGAAAGTTCAATTTTCTCACATTAGCAAGTCTTTCACTTCACATCATTTTCTTCTCTTTGTCTTAACATTTATATTTAAAATGTAATTTTACACTGATCCTGTTTTTGTTTTTGTTTTATTTCACATCCACCCCTTTTATTTAGTCTAAATCAGGTCTTTCTCAAAGAAAATATTTTTTGAGGTCATTGCTCTATGCAGGCCAGTCAAGCTCTTCCACACCGATCTTGACAAATAATTTCTGTATGGACCTCACTTTGTGCACAGGGGCATTGTCATGCTGAAACAGGAAATGGCCTTCCCCAAACAATTGCCACCAAATTGGAAGCACATAATCATCTAGTATGTCATTGTATGCTGTAGCGTTAAGATTTCCCTTCACTGGAAATAAGGGGCCTAGCCCGAACCATGAAAAACAGCCCCAGACCATTATTCCTCATCCACCAAACTTTACAGTTGGCACTATGCATTGGGGCATGTAGCATTCTCCTAGCATTCGCCAAACCCAGATTTGTCCATCGGGCTGCCAGATGGTGAGGCGTGATTCATCACTCCAGAAAACTAGTTTCCACATTTCTCCAGAGTCCAATTGCGGTGAGCTTTACACCATTTCAGCCGACATCTGACATTACACATGGTGATCTTAGCCTTGTGTGCGGATGCGCGGCCATGGAAATCCATTTCATGAAGCTCCCAACAAACAGCTCCTGTGCTGATGTTGCTTCCAGAGGCAGTTTGGAACTCGGTAGTGAGTCTTGCAACCGAAGACAGATGATTTACGGGTGCTCCACTGCTCAGCACGCAGCAGTCCTGTTCTGTGAGCTTGTGGGCCTACCACTTCGCGGCTGAGCCGTTATTGCTCCTAGACATTTCCAATTCATACATAAAAGCACAGTTGACCGGGGAAGCTCTAGCAGGGCAGAAATTTGATGAACTGACTTGTTGGAAAGGTGGCTTCCTATGATGGTGCCGCGTTGAAAGTCACTGAGCTCTTCAGTAAGGCCATTCTACTGCCAATGTTTGTCTATGGAGATTGCATGGCTGGGTGCTCTACTTTTTTTACACCTGTCAGCAACGTGTGTGGCTGAAATTGCCGAGTCCACTAATTTGAAGGGGTGTCCACATACTTTTGTATATATAGTGTACCTGGATAATAGCAAATGAAAGAGAATCAGGTCAGAAAACCAATTGAGTGAGCAATGTAAGTAAAGAAAGGATAGAGAGAGGGAGGAATGTGCATGTTTAATTACAGATGATGACAGAGAGTCAAGGATGAAATCTAATTTTATTTTAATCTTATTACAAACACCTCACACAAAAGCATTTTCTGACTTCTATCAACATACAGAGTCTTCGGAAAGACTTCTGACCCTTTGACTTTTTCCACATTTTGTTATGATACAACCCTATTCTAAAATGGATTTAATTGTTTTTTTCCCTTCTTCAGTCTACACACATCACCCAATAATGGCAAAGCAAAAACAGGCCTTTATACATTTTTTAAACCCCCCCCCCCCCCCCCCCCGTAAATTTCACATTTACATAAGTAATCAGACCCTTATTCAGTACTTTGTTGAAGCACCTTTGGCAGCGATTACAGCCTCAAGTCTTCTTGGGTATGATGCTTACAAGCCTGGCTCACCTTTATGTGGGGAGTTTCGCCCATTCTTCTCTGCAGATCCTCTCAAGCTCTGTTAGGTTGGATGGGGAACGTCACTACACAGCTATTTTGAGGTCTCTCCAGAGATGTTCGATCGGGTTCAAGTCCGGGCTCTGGCTGGGACACTCAAGGATAATCAGAGACTTGTCCTGAAGCCACTCCTGGCTGTGTGCTTAGGGTCGTTGTCCTGTTGGAAGGTGTCCTGAGTCTGCACAACTCTGCCTGGACCTAGGATCAAGAGAGATGCTCAAGTGTTTTAGTACTATATCTCTTGACACAATGATGAAAATAATCATGGCCTCTAAACCTTCAATCTGCATACTGGATCCTATTCCAACTAAACTACTGAAAGAGCTGCTTCCTGTGCTTGGCCCTCCTATGTTGAACATAATAAACAGCTCTCTATCCACCGGATGTGTACCAAACTCACTAAAAGTGGCAGTAATAAAGCCTCTCTTGAAAAAGCCAAACCTTGACCCAGAAAATATAAAAAACTATTGGCCTATATCGAATCTTCCATTCCTCTCAAAAATCTTAGAAAATGCTGTTGCGCAGCAACTCACTGCCTTCCTGAAGACAAACAATGTATACGAAATGCTTCAGTCTGGTTTTAGACCCCATCATAGCACTGAGACGGCACTTGTGAAGGTGGTAAATTACATTTTAATGGCATCGGACCGAGGCTCTGCATCTGTCCTCGTGCTCCTAGACCTTAGTGCTGCTTTTGATACCATCGATCACCACATTCTTTTGGAGAGATTGGAAACCCAAATTGGTCTACACGGACAAGTTCTGGCCTGGTTTAGATCTTATCTGTCGGAAAGATATCAGTTTGTCTCTGTGAACGGTTTGTCCTCTGACAAATCAACTGTAAATTTCGGTGTTCCTCAAGGTTCCGTTTTAGGACCACTATAATTTTTCACTATATATTTTACCTCTTGGGGATGTTATTCGAAAACATAATGTTAACTTTCACTGCTATGCGGATGACACACAGCTGTACATTTCAATGAAACATGGTGAAGCCCCAAAATTGCCCTTGCTAGAAGCATGTGTTTCAGACATAAGGAAGTGGATGGCAGCAAACTTTCTACTTTTAAACTCGGACAAAACAGAGATGCTTGTTCTAGGTCCCAAGAAACAAAGAGATCTTCTGTTGAATCTGACAATTAATCTTAATGGTTGTACAGTCATCTCAAATAAAACTGTGAAGGACCTCGGCGTTACTCTGGACCCTGATCTCTCTTTTGAAGAACATATCAAGACCATTTCAAGGACAGCTTTTTTCCATCTACGTAACATTGCAAAAATCAGAAACTTTCTGTCCAAAAATGATGCAGAAAAATTTATCCATGCTTTTGTCACTTCTAGGTTAGACTACTGCAATGCTCTACTTTCCGGCTACCCGGATAAAGCACTAAAT
Source organism: Oncorhynchus masou masou (assembly GCF_036934945.1). Taxonomy (NCBI): domain Eukaryota; kingdom Metazoa; phylum Chordata; class Actinopteri; order Salmoniformes; family Salmonidae; genus Oncorhynchus; species Oncorhynchus masou. The sequence goes on along the minus strand of NC_088224.1, from coordinate 26,171,600 downwards.
AAACTTCAGTTAGTGCTAAATACGGCTGCTAGAATCCTGACTAGAACCAAAATATTTGATCATATTACTCCAGTGCTAGCCTCCCTACACTGGCTTCCTGTCAAAGCAAGGGCTGATTTCAAGGTTTTACTGCTAACCTACAAAGCATTACATGGGCTTGCTCCTACCTATCTCTCTGATTTGGTCCTGCCGTACATACCTACACGTACGCTACGGTCACAAGACGCAGGCCTCCTAATTGTCCCTAGAATTTCTAAGCAAACAGCTGGAGGCAGGGAGTTCTCCTATAGAGCTCCATTTTTATGGAATGGTCTGCCTACCCATGTCAGAGACTCAAACTCGGTCTCAACCTTTAAGTCTTTATTGAAGACTCATCTCTTCAGTGGGTCATATGATTGAGTGTAGTCTGGCCCAGGAGTGGGAAGGTGAACGGAAAGGCTCTGGAGCAACGAACCACCCTTGCTGTCTCTGCCTGGCCGGTTCCCCTCTTTCCACTGGGATTCTCTGCCTCTAACCCTATTACAGGGGCTGAGTCACTGGCTTACTGGGGCTCTCTCATGCCGTCCCTGGAGGGGGTGCATCACCTGAGTGGGTTGATTCACTGATGTGGTCATCCTGTCTGGGTTGGCACCCCCCGTTGGGTTGTGCCATGGCGGAGATCTTTGCGGGCTATACTCAGCTTTGTCTCAGGATGTTAAGTTGGTGGTTGAAGATATCCCTCTAGTGGTGTGGGGGCTGTGCTTTGGCAAAGTGGGTGGGGTTATATCCTTCCTGTTTGGCCCTGTCCGGGGGTGTCCTCAGATGGGCCACAGTGTCTCCTGACCCCTCCTGTCTCAGCCTCCAGTATTTATGCTGCAGTAGTTTATGTGTCGGGGGGCTGGGGGTCAGTTTGTTATATCTGGAGTACTTCTCTTGTCCAATTCGGTGTCCTGTGTGAATCTAAGTGTGCGTTCTCTAATTCTCTCCTTCTCTCTCTCGGAGGACCTGAGCCCTAGGACCATGCCCCAGGACTACCTGACATGATGACTCCTTGCAGTCCCCAGTCCCCCTGGCCGTGCTGCTGCTCCAGTTTCAACTGTTCTACCTTATTATTATTCGACCATGCTGGTCATTTATGAACATTTGAACATCTTGGCCATGTTCTGTTATAATCTTCACCCGGCACAGCCGGAAGAGGACTGGCCACCCCACATATGCCCTCTCTAATTCTCTTTCTTTCTCTCTCTCGGAGGACCTGAGCCCTAGGACCATGCCCCAGGATTACCTGACATGATGACTCCTTGCTGTCCCCAGTCCACCTGGCCGTGCTGCTGCTCCAGTTTCAACTGTTCTACCTTATTATTATTCTACCATGCTGGTAATTTATGAACATTTGAACATCTTGGCCATGTTTTGTTATAATCTCTACCCGGCACAGCCAGAAGAGGACTGGCCACCCCACATAGCCTGGTTCCTCTCTAGGTTTCTTCCTAGGTTTTGGCCTTTCTAGGGAGTTTTTCCTAACCACCGTGCTTCTACACCTGCATTGCTTGCTGTTTGGGGTTTTAGGCTGGGTTTCTGTACAGCACTTTGAGATATCAGCTGATGTACGAAGGGCTATAGAAAATACATTTGATTTGATTTGATTTGAACCATCGCCTGAGGTCCTGAGCGCTCTGGAGCAGGTTTTCATCAAGGATCTCTCTGTACTTTGCTCCATTTATATTTCCCTCGATCCTGACTAGTCTCCCAGGCCCAATCACCATGCATCACCTAAGGGATGGTGCCAGGTTTCCTCCAGACATGACACTTGGCATTCAGGTCAAATAGTACAATCTTGGTTTCATCAGACCAGAGAATCTAGCATCTCATGGTCTGAGAGTCCTTTGGGTACCTTTTGGCAAACTCCAAGCGGGCTGTCATGTGCCTTTTACTGGGGAGTGACTTCCGTCTGGCCACTGTACCATAAAGTCCTGACTGGTGGAGTGCTGCAAATATGATTGTCCTTCTGGAAGGTTCTCCCATCTCCACAGAGGTACTCTGGAGCTCTGTCAGAGTGACCATCTGGTTCTTGGCCACCTTCCTGACCAACGCCCTTCTCCTCCGGGTGGCCAGCTCTAGGAAAAGTCTTGGTGCTTCCAAAATTCTTAAATTTAAGAATGATGGAGGCCACTGTGTTCTTGGGGACCTTCAAGGCTGCAGAAATGTTCTGGTACCCTTCCACAGACCTGTGCCCCGACACAATCCTGTCTTGGAGCTCTGCGGACAATTCCTTCAACCTCATAGCTTGGTTTTTGCTCTGACACTGTCAACTGTGAAACCTTATATAGACAGCTGTGTGCATTTCCAAATCATGTCCAATCAATTGAATTTACCACAGGTGGACTTCAATCAAGTTGCTAAAACATCTCGATGATGATCAATGGAAACAAGATGCACCTGAGCTCAATTTCGAGTCTCATAGCAAAGGGTCTGAATACTTATCTAAATATTCTTTTTCTGTTTTTTATTTGTAATATATTTGCAAACATTTCTAAAAACCTGTTTTTGCTTTGACATTAAGGGTTATTGCTAATTAATAGAATACATTTTAGAATAAGACTGTAACGTAACAAAATGTGGAAAAAGACATGGGGTCTGTATACTTTCTGAATGCACTGTATACTGGATCATGTGAAGCCTAAACGTGACCATTATTCATCAGCACTGTCTCTGTGTGAAGCAGGGATAATAATACAGATAATAAACTCATTAAGGAGATGAGGCTCTCCCCTGTTATCTGTGATCACTGTTGCATTAACTGTGTCATCCATTTATAGATCAAACATGGTGGTGCATCTGAGCTGTCCATACTCTGAGAGAGAGGGGAGGGAAACTCATTGGATGGGGAGAAAACCTGTTTGAAATCATCAGATTCTCAAAGCCAAATGTTTTGTCTCATATCGTACCTCACCAAGCTCATTAGCCCAGTCTGAGGCCTTGTGTTTGACATAACAACAATGCACTTTTTCCACTGAAGAGAACCGAAGTCGAAATAAAGTCAACCGTTTGTTTGTTGTTTAGTTTTTAATTTTAATGAAGCTATTACATTATACAGGTAAAACACAACACAATCTAGGTAAACTGTAAATAAATAGATAAACTATCTATCTCTACACACTGACCTTTCACCTACAGGCCTTCACCCTGGCCTCATTGCCTTATTAAAGCATGTGTGTCTGAGGATCAGTTTCTCCGGGTGGAACCAAGATGCCGATATTAATATCTCCAGTCAGGCAACTGGCTTCCAAAAAGCTTAGTGGTATTGGGGATCCTTGGGACGTCTCTACCCTAAACCCTAACTTTAAACTTAACTCCTACCCTTACTCTAACCGTAACCTTAACACGTACCGAACTGTTTAAAATTTGAACTTCAATGGGGTGAGGTCAGAGTTGGGACTTCCCAAGGATCCCGTTTACACTTTTCCCTTACAAAAAGGTGGCAGTTACCACCCACATACAGAGTATGTCTTTACCCTAGAGATATCCTCTGGGTGAACCCACCTCCTCTACTACACGGTGCTGTTCCGAATCCGAGCTCTTCGGGGACCTCACTAGCCAATATAGGCCTCTACTCAACTAGCCAATATAGGCCTATACTCAACTAGCCAATATAGATCTCTACTCAACTGGCCGATATAGGCCTCTACTCAACTGGCCGATATAGCCCTCCACTCAACTGGCCAATATAGCCCTCCACTCAACTGGCCAATATAGGCCTCTACTCAACTGACCAATATAGCCCTCCACTCAATATTACTTCCCTACCATTTCAACTGGTGTTCAAAGCACAACGTCACTGCCTGGACCTCTACTCCACAATACTGCTCCATAATAAAATCCCCAGCCCTTCAAGGACCTCTGTCACAATATGGAATATGGATCTCTACTCCAACTTAACACCGACCCATTGCCCGGTCCACTACACTGGCCACTGTCCTGTCCAATCCACTACTCCAATTTAACACCAACCCACTGCCCGGTCCACTACACTGGCCACTGTCCTGTCCAATCCACTACTCCAGTTTAACACCAACCCACTGCCCGGTCCACTACACTGGCCACTGTCCTGTCCAATCCACTACTCCAATTTAACACCAACCCACTGCCCGGTCCACTACACTGGCCACTGTCCTGTCCAATCCACTACTCCAATTTAACACCAACCCACTGCCCGGTCCACTACACTGGCCACTGTCCTGTCCAATCCACTACTCCAATTTAACACCAACCCACTGCACCGGTCCACTACACTGGCCACTGTCCTGTCCAATCCACTACTCCAATTTAACACCAACCCACTGCCCGGTCCACTACACTGGCCACTGTCCTGTCCAATCAACTACTCCAATTTAACACCAACCCACTGCCCGGTCCACTACACTGGCCACTGTCCTGTCCAATCCACAACTCTGCAGAGTGTCTGAAAACTGCAGTCAGACTGGTCTCTGGAACACAATGACCTGACCTGAAAATAAAGGGTTGAATGGAAGGAAGGAGAGTGGCGCAGAGACAGGAAGCCAATCAGACCAGAGGAAATGTGCTGCAGCGTTCTTCTCACTCTTGACACACACAGAGGCTGCGCCCCGAATGGCATCCTGTTCCCTATGTATTCCATAGGGCTCTGGTCAAAAGTAGTGCACTATATGGAGGATAGGGTGCCATTTGGACACAGACAGAGGCTTCCAGTGGCAAACGCTGATTATGGACTATAGTAACCTTTTCACACATCTGAGCATACCCAATCCACTACACTCCTTCGCACCTACCTGATGCCCGTCATTTTGTTGAACTGGGTACTAAATCTTACATGTGGATGTTACGATGCTGTTTGGAAGATGTTATCATTTAGATCTGCTCTCCAGCCCTGAACTCATGGCCTTTTTCAGTGAAAAAATCGGAATCTGAAATGCTACGATTCTCCCTTGCACCCTCTGCCACTGTATCCACCATCTCCACACACAAGCACACACACGCACACACGCACACACACACACACACACACACACACACACACACACACACACACACACACACACACACACACACACACACACACACACACACACACACACACACACACACACACACACACACACACACACACACACACACACACACACACACACACACAGGTTGCTGTTGACACTGGATGGTTGTGTAACACACCTGCAGGCTTTGTCTGTCTGAGTCTGTACCTGGGTCCTCACCAATGTTCACTTACATTTTTTGGGGCACTGAGCAAATTGTAGGTGTTGTGAGCGGCTGGAGTTTACTGTGAACCCTGAGGCTTTACCCTTACAGTTTTAGACAGTAGCCAATAGGCTGTTGTGGCTGTTTGAGCATAATGTAGGCCTACCAACAAAACCAATGGAGCAAATTCTATAACATTTTCACATGGAAAAACCTTTTGTTTTCTATGATATAGCATTTAGCAGCCTATATGTGGTGTTCAATGCAGGCCTACTTTGCATGAGACTTTTAAAAATGTTTTTACATTATGAAGGGCTTGACGTTAATTAATGATGTTTTATTTTTGTCTGTAAGACCATGAGCCAAATAGCTAAATGTAAATTCCATTGTATTGTGTTGTATCATGCAAGAAACTACTTTTTTGCCTACTGGCTTATTTGCATATTCAAGCCTGTCTCAAAATACAACACTGCCCCTTTAATTAATACATACGCGTTTTATCTGACTCGCTTTTCAAAGACAGCTTGACATGCAGACGACTCAAAGACAGCTTTAACTGTGCCTACTCAAAGACAGCTTTAACTGTAGCCTACTCAAAGACAGCTTTAACTGTAGCCTACTCAAAGACAGCTTTAACTGTAGCCTACTCAAAGACAGCTTTAACTGTAGCCTACTCAAAGACAGCTTTAACTATAGCCTACTCAAAGACAGCTTTAACTGTAGCCTACTCAAAGACAGCTTTAACTGTAGCCTACTCAAAGACAGCTTTAACTGTAGCCTACTCAAAGACAGCTTTAACTGTAGCCTACTCAAAGACAGCTTTAACTGTAGCCTACTCAAAGACAGCTTTAACGGTAGCCTACTCAAAGACAGCTTTAACTGTAGCCTACTCAAAGACAGCTTTACTGTAGCCTACTCAAAGACAGCTTGAAATGCAGACTACTCAAAGACAGCTTGAAATGTAGACTACTAAAAGATAGCTTGAAATGCAGACTACTCAAAGACAGCTTGAAATGTAGCCTACTCAAAGACCGCTTGAAATGCAGACTACTCAAAGACCGCTTGAAATGCAGACTAATCAAAGACAGCTTTAAATGTAGCCTATTCAAAGACAGCTTGAAATGCAAACTACTCAAAGACAGCTTGAAATGTAGCCGACATGTTTTGATGCTCTTGTAGGAAGCAGTGACTCCCCATTGCTAGACTTATCTATAACTGGGCGAATAACTAGCCAACTAGCAAAGAATATCAACACATGATCTGAACTGATCTGAAAAGCACATTCATTCACTCACTGGTGATGAAAAGACCCCTCATGGGCGACCCACCCTAAATTCTTCTCCGTTGTGCTCTGGCTCTGCCTACAACAATATCGCAGACTCAATCTTCCAAAGTTAGAATTGTTTTGGCTTGTTACGTTGAAATGGGGCGGATATAATGTTGATAAGATCACGGAAAAAGTGTTGATCTACATGTACAGTTGAAGTCGGAACTTTACATACATCTTAGCCAAATACATTTAGACTCAGGTTTACACAATTCCTGACAATTAATTCTAGTAAAAATTCCCTCTCTTAGGTCAGTTAGGATTACCACTATTTTAAGAATGTGAAATTTCAGAATAATAGTAGAGAGAATGATTTCTTTCAGATTTTATTTCTTTCATCACATTCCCAGTGGGTCAGAAGTTTACATACACTCTATTAGTATTTGATAGCATTGCCTTTAAATTGTTTAACTTGGGTCAAACGTTTCAGGTAGCCTTCCACAAGCTTCCCACAATAAGTTGGGCGAAATTTGGCCCATTCCTCCTGACATAGCTGGTGTAACTGAGTCAGGTTTGTAGGGGGTCCTGGCTCACACACGCTTTTTCAGTTCTGCCCACAAATTTTCTATAGGATTGAGGTCAGGGCTTTGTGATGGCCACTCCAATAACTTGACTTTTTTGTCCTTAAGCCATTTTGCCACAACTTTGGAAGTTTGCTTGGGGTCATTGTCCATTTGGAAGACATATTTGCAACCAAGCTTTAACTTCCTGAGTGATGTCTTGAGATGTTGCTTTAATATATCCACATAATTATCATACCTCATGATGCCATCTATTTTGTGAAGTGCATCAGTCCCTCCTACAGCAAAGCACCCCCACAACATGATTTTTATTCATTTTATTTTATTTATTTCACCTTTATTTAACCAGGTAGGCTAGTTGAGAACAAGTTCTCATTTGCAACTGCAACCTGGCCAAGATAAAGCGTAGCAATTCGACACATACAACAACACAGAGTTACACATGGAATAAACAAAACATGCAGTCAATAATACAGTAGAACAAAAGAAAACAAAAAGTCTATATACAGTGAGTGCAAATGAGGTAAGTTAAGGAAATAAACAGGCCATGGTGGCGAAGTAATTACAATATAGCAGCAGAAGATGAATGTGCAGGGAGAGATACTGGGGTGCAAAGGAGCAAAATAAATAACAGTATGGGGATGAGGTAGGTAGATGGGCTGTTTACAGATGGGCTAAGTACAGGTGCAGTGATCTGTAAACTGCTCTGACAGCTGGTGCTTAAAGCTAGTGAGGGAGATGTGAGTCTCAAGCTTCAGAGATTTTTGCAATTAATTCCAGTCATGGGCAGCAGAGAACTGGAAGGAAAGACGACCAAAGGAGGAATTGGCTTTGGGGGTGACCAGTGAGATATAGCGCATGCTATGAATGGGTGCTGCTATGGTGACCAGTGAGCTGAGATAACGCGGGGCTTTACCTAGCAGAGACTTGTAGATAACCTGTAGCCAGTGGGTTTGGCGACGAGTATGAAGCGAGGGCCAACCAACGAGAGTGTACAGGTCGCAATGGTGGGTAGTGTATGGGGCTTTGGTGACAAAACAGATGGCACTGTGATAGACTGCATCCAGTTTGTTGAGTAGAGTGTTGGAGGCTATTTTATAGATGACATCACCGAAGTCGAGGATCGGTAGGATGGTCAGTTTTACGAGGGTATGTTTGGCAGCATGAGTGAAGGATGCTTTGTTGCGATATAGGAAGCCAATTCTAGATTTCATTTTGGATTGGAGATGCTTAATTTGAGTCTGGATGTTATGCACTTGATTGAGGACACAAAAGCGGTTTAACAAAAACAGAGTTCTTTAATGAGAACACAGGAAAGACATCGATCCTCTTCAGACGTAGATAATGGCAAAAATAGACAACCCGCAGAGAGGGCGACAAATGAAACATAAAGTCCCTCTGATAAATAACAAGAGAGTCCCCTTCTTAGCAGCAGAGGAGAATAGCTGGGTTAGCGGCGACAGGCTGCAGGTCGCTCTGGGTAGGCGCGGGTCACAGAGGAGCAGTGGTACCTGATCTCACGTAGCATCAGATGAACTGGACACAGTGCAAACGAAAGACAGTTAGTAGTGTACAGGATGCACCTGCCAGGCAGATTCCGACAGGATAGGACAAGGATGAAGCAAACGAGACGATAGCTTGCTTCTGGCATGAGAAACTCAAAAACGAGAATCTGACACCGAAAGTAGCAGGAACAGAGAGAGAAATAGAGACCTAATCAGAGGGAAAAAGGGAACAGGTGGGGAAAGGGTGAACGAGGTAGTTAGAGGAGATGAGGAACAGCTGGAGAAGGAGAGAAAGAGAAGGTAACCTAATAAGACCAGCAGAGAGAGACAGAGTGAAGAGAAAGAACAGGAACAAGACATAATAAGACATGACACTGGATGGAGAGTTTACAGTCTAACCAGACACCCAGGTATTTGTGGTTGTCCACGTATTCTAAGTCAGAGCCGTCCAGAGTTGTGATGCTGGACAGGCGAGCAGGTGCGGGCAGTGATCGATTGAAAAGCATGCACTTAGTTTTACTTGCGTTTAAGAGCAGTTGGAGGCCACGGAAGGAGAGTTGTATGGCATTGAAACTCGTCTGGAGGTTAACACAGTGTCCAAGGAGGGGCCAGAAGTATACAGAATGGTGTCATCTGCGTAGAGGTGGATCAGAGAATCACCAGTAGCAAGAGCAACATCATTGATGTATACAGAAAAGAGAGTCGGCCCGAGAATTGAACCCTGTGGCACACACAGAGACTGTCAGAGGTCCAGACAACAGGCCCTCCGATTTGACACACTGATCTCTATTAGAGAAGTAGTTGGTAAATCAGGCAAGGCAATCATTTGAGAAACCAAGGCTGTCGAGTCTGCCAATAAGAATGTTGTGATTGACAGAGTCGAAAGCCTTGGCCAGGTCGATGAATACAGCTGCACAGTAATGTCTCTTATCGATGGCGGTTATGATGTCGTTTAGAACCTTGAGCATGGCTAAGGTGCACCCATGACCAGCTCTGAAAATGATGCTGCCACCCATGCATCATGGGTGGGATGGTGTTTTTTGGCTTGCAAGCCTCCCCCTTTTTCCTCCAAACATAACGATGGTCATTATGGCCAAACAGTTCTATTTTTGTTTCATCAGACCAGAGGACATTTCTCCAAAAAGGACAATCTTTGTCCCCATGTGCATTTGCAAACTGTAGTCTGGCTTTTTTATAGTGTATGTAAACTTCCCGACTTCACCTGTATGTAGTGCAAACTCATGGGGTGAACTCAGTGAAGTTCAATCTCGTGTCTCTGTGCGCGTCCTGGCATTTCTTCTGCACAGCAGTCCTGGAGGAGGTGTGCGGCCGTGCATGGGCACAGCTTAGAGGGAACACTGGTCCTCACTGAAATACCAGATGGCTGTGTGTGTGTGTGTGTGTGTGTGTGTGTGTGTGTGTGTGTGTGTGTGTGTGTGTGTGTGTGTGTGTGTGTGTGTGTGTGTGTGTGTGTGTGTGTGTGTGTGTGTGTGTGTGTGTGTGTGTTGCAGCGACTGCCTGGCACGTCAACATGTCACACCCATCACCCAGACTGTGAAGATGGCAGAGAGGCAGGCTTTTCAATGACACACACACACAGACACTCACACTGGGATTCTCACGGGCAAAGCTAGCATTACAGCACACTCTACCAGAGTACAAATTAGGTCAAAACCTCCAATCAGAATTCACAGTAGGTCCTGTGGTCAGAGGGATAATGTGTAGCTACTGGAACTATTAGAGCTTTTGCCGATTACACAAGTCAATGCTTACACAGAAGCATCAACACCTTAACTTTTGCAACCATGCCTTAAACAAAGGCACCGAAAATACAAACATATTTTCACTTTGTTTGCAATTCTGCAACACACTTGCAAAATACTACACAGTGTTTCTCACATTAGACACGTTCAAGAATGAAATCTCTTGCAATCATTGGGAAAACACTTCTATTCAAGATGCAAAACATACCTGAAATTGGCAACACACACACACATGAAAACATTGATACAGAATTTAAAACAGCAATTAGTCTGTGCCTTAGCACTACAAACAGACCTCAGGTAAAGCTCACCTCATTTGTGAGAGCGAGAGGAAGAGGAAGAGGAAGAGAGAGAGAGGAGTAGGAGGAGGACAAGAACAAAGAAGGGGACCAGGCAATAGAAGGAGACATATTTCCGATGACATTAGGGCCACGTTGTTGGAACATGTCATAAATCACGGCCTGGCGATGAGGGAGGCAGAAAGTCCAGCCTAACCGGAGTCGCTACACGGTAGCATCCATAATACGGACATTTAGACGGGAGAACAGGTATGTCTTCAACTTTCTACATTAAACTGTACCTATGTAATTGCTGCACATCATTCTGCATCACAGTACAAATCAATGTAGTCCTACAATATTAGGTCTATGCTCCTCAGTGAATAAAAAACAAATAGGTATAGTGCTGTCAAGTAGTACAGTTTTGATGTTACTGTGTTCAGTTTGACAGTACAATATGTAAAACTAACCAATTACATCATATTGTTGTATTTTCTAGAGAACTGCCAGACGACCTCCTGAGGTTGAAAGGCCACGTCTGTTCCCCATGAACAGGAACTGGCCATTGTCAATCTAGTGTTGGCAAGCAACACCATCCGCCTACATCAACTACGAGAGTAAATCATCGCAGATGACACAACATTCCATAATATCAACCATGTCAGTATGTCGACACTCTTCGGCGCCTTGCGTCAACACCAACTTACGATGAAGCAGCTGTACAGGGTTCCATTTGAGAGGAACAGTGTTAGAGTCAAAGACCTTCACTGTGACTATGTGCTAGTAAGTGTCACTGTACTATACTGTAATACAGTAATGAGAGTAGATTGTGTCCTATTGGCACTGCATAGATACATTCAGAGAAGCAGGTGCCTCCTTTTCAGGGTGGGGTATCTGTGGGTGGGGGGGTTGGGGGCACCTGGTGGGGGCACCCCAACCCACAACCCACCCCCATCCTTGTGTAAAAATGTAGACATTGTAGTCCTGTGTTTGAGTTACACCATATTCACGGTACAGTGTACGCTTATTCTGTTACAAAGAGTCCTGGACTTTGATACAACTGCACAGCCTCATGAGTTTGTTTTCATTGATGAAGCTGGATTCAATCTAGCTAAAACCAGGTGTCGTGGCCAAAATACTATAGGACAAAGAGCCGTTGTGAATGTCCCTGTGCAGCGCGCGGGGAAATATCACCTTGTGTGCCGCCATTCGTCTGCAAGGAGTTCTCCATCACCATGCCACCCTCGGTCCCTACAATACTGCACACATAATCATATTTCTGGATGCACTACATATTGTGCAGGACGGACCGGAGCAGCCCAGGTTTGTTGTCATCTGGGATAATGTTAGTTTCCACCGGGCTGCTCTGGTCAGGGACTGGTTCACCAACCACTGGTTCACCAACCACAATAACTTCACAGTTGTGTACTTGCCCCCTTTACTCCCCTTCTCAATCCGATTGAGGAATTATTCTTGGCTTGGCGTTGGAAAGTGTATGACTGCCAACCACATGACCGCCTGCCTCTTCTGCAAGCAATGGAAGAGGCATGCAGAGACATTGAGGTGAGATAGTCCAGGGTTGGATACGGCAAGCAAGGCGATATTTTCCCCGTTGTCTAGCCAGGGGTGACATTGCTTGTGATGTGGATGAGGTGATGTGGCCAGACCCTAACAGAAGGTGGGATCCATAAACCATCCATCCCCTCCCCCCTTACAATCCCTCACAATACTAGTTTCTGTTTACCATTGCACTCATTTTACTGTCATTATTTTTGTTTCAGTGAGAATACAGTAACATATTGTATTGATTACTGTACTGTAATTCTACTTTTCTTTGTTTTTTGTTGTTGTTGTAAAAACCTGCAATGGCAAAAAAAAAAGGTTTATTTTTTTTTCTGAAGCTTTTCTATTTTTGTGTTCATTAAATGTGAGTAGATGTACTGTACTGGAACAATCTTTCACATAAGCCTGTATGATACAATTAAAAATGTGTACTGAAGACAGCAGTGTGTTGTTGCTGCTTTGAAAGAGTAATTCAAAGGGTGCATGTGTATCATTTTGTTGCAAAAATGCCATTTTGAAAAAGGATTGTTAGGTTTTGATTGCAGAGTTTCATTTTGACATATAAGTGAGATGTTTATCTCTATGTGTTGTGTCATATTTGGCTTGTGTGTAGAGTTTTCACACAATGAGCCAAATTCCATAGCAAGTGAGTAAGCAATCGCAAAAAACTGTATTAATATTTCGGTATATCAAAAGGACCAGTATCATACATTAGAGTAGCAACACGGTTCATCTAATGGTACAGAAATGAGTATATATTTACTTAGAAAGTACATATTGACATGGTAGTTACACAGTAATCACCTATGAAGTTTAATGTAATCAAAGATGTAGCAAATATTTGGACGTATACGCTTGATTCATCTTAGTTTGCACTTTTAGGACTATTCCAATGGTTCCACGTGCAGCTCTCGTATTTGAGGTATGTATTTGCTCCAGGTCTGGAGGTCTAGTGATCAGTGTTTGAGTGACAGCAGCTGGCTGTCTGTCTGACGGGTCGTGGGCGCTGATGCCACCTCACAAACAAGTCACACTCCAGATGTCAATAACGACAACAAGGATAGGATGAACCCTGCAGCACAACACAGCACTCATTAAATCTCAGTACAGTTTCTGACGGAGAAATATCTAGAACAAAGCATACAATAATATACCAACAGGCATATTTGTCTGGCAATGGTTCAGTTGCATTTGTTGTTAGAAAGTCACATTTTTATATCCACAGACACAATGCTACACAGTGGGTATTTTAGAGTTTTTTTTACAATCTCTTACACACTAAAAGTGTAGAATAACGAGGCACACTCAGTGAAACCATTAACTCATGTACCTCATCTTCAGACCAAGTCTGTGAAACTGCAAGCACCTTATCTGCTTTACACTCAGTTTGCAATTGTAAAACACACTTTTGGCAAAACACTAAACACAGTTCTCTACATTAGACACGTCATTCAAAATGAACAGGTCTTGTGTTTCGTTTGGAAAACAATGCCATTCGAAATACCACACTCATTTACCGATTACCTACAGCCAGCGCTCACGTGTAATTTCTTCACTTAGGCTTCAGGTTGGCTTTCTTGGTTTGGACAACAATGGAGGCCAATTTTGGAGAGAGGGCTGGATACGCCACGCCAGATGATACCTCCCCAGCTGTTTAGCCAGAGAGAACATCGCCTGTGATGTCGATGAGGTGCTGTGGCCAGACCCAAATAGGA
>NC_088224.1:26152717-26155217 GCF_036934945.1 Oncorhynchus masou masou | reverse complement strand
GAAGTTCAGTAGTCCTGGCTGGAACTAAGAAGTTCAGTAGTCCTGGCTGGAACTAAGGAGTTCAGTAGTCCTGGCTGGAACTAAGAAGTTCAGTAGTCCTGGCTGGAACTAAGAAGTTCAGTAGTCCTGGCTGGAACTAAGAAGTTCAGTAGTCCTGGCTGGAACTAAGAAGTTCAGTAGTCCTGGCTGGGACTAAGAAGTTCAGTAGTCCTGGCTGGGACTAAGAAGTTCAGTAGTCCTGGCTGGGACTAAGAAGTTCAGTAGTCCTAGCTGGAACTAAGAAGTTCAGTAGTCCTGGCTGGAAGGGAAGGAGATAGTCATATTGGGAGCATACTTCCCATAATTGTGACACTCCTCCTCTTTGACCTTTCTTCGCAGACATGACAAACACATTGCAACTACAACACTGTACTCTGCTCTGAGTGTAGTTTCAGTTGGGGACTTAATCTGGGTCCAGGCGCTAATAAAACATTTCACATGATTTATTTATGGGTCATTGTCTGGGTCGTCATATGTTCATTTAATGTATTTTTGTCTTTCATTTACGCCAATGGAAACAAAATAGACTATAAGTAATTATACACGCAACAGTTATGTTTATTACATGTTACGGAACTTGAATGTGCTGTGGGTCTCTCACTCTGACACTGTTAAGTTTCCAAGTCACACTATGTCCAACCTAACCCAAATTTTGTTTGGTCAGAAACATGATCTATCTGCCTCAGATTCAGCCCAGTCTGTACGATCATAGATACACAACCTATCATATAGTGATAAGAATCATGCATAGACTGAAGGGAAACATCGACTAAATCTACCCTAACCCAGTCTGGTTTCCCAGCTGGACTCGACAGCTAGCTACGTGGTTACACATTAGTTTAAGGCCTGAGAGCACACTGTGTGGGATTCAATGTGGTTTTGTAAAGTATGGTTTTAAACTGAATGTGTGTGGGGTGGCAGACATCACACTCTGCGTAGGGGATGGAGTTTGGTCGTAGTTGAGCTTGGGTGGCCCTGGAAGTGTATCTCTCTAATCATAGAGTGAGAATGTTAGCAGAGACTTGTAGGGGGAGCGTGATGTGAGAGCATGTGGGGAGCTGTGGGGAGCTGTGGCCTGGTCAGAATGTGTTTACACTGAGAGAGAGAGAGAGAGAGAGAGGGGGGGAGAGAGAGAGAGAGAGGGAGAGAGAGAGAGAGAGAGGGAGAGAGAGAGACAGAGAGAGAGAGAGAGAGAGGGAGAGAGAGAAAGAGAGAGCAAGAGAAAGAGAGAGCAAGAGAAAGAGAAAGAGAGAGCAAGAGAAAGAGAAAGAGAGAGCAAGAGAAAGAGAAAAAAATTAGAAAGAGAAAGAGAAAAAAATTAGAAAGAGAAAGAGAGAAAAAATAGAAAGAGAGATGAGAGAGGGAGTAAAAAACACAGAGAAAGGATTTGAAATTATACATTGACTATGGGGCAGACTGTCAGCTTTAATTTGAAGGTATTGTCATCCCATGTCAGGTGAACCATTTAGAAATTACAGCACTTGTTGTACATAGTACCACCTATTTTAGGGGAGCAAAGGTACAAATTTACTTGAATGTGTAATGTGTCACTCTCCCAATACTTTTGGAGCTCACTGTGTAAAATGATAGACGGCTCTAGAAGTGCATGAACACAAGCATTTGGCATCAAAAAACACATATAGAATTTGATGTAGCACAAATACACACTTGTCAAGTTTCCAAGGACCTTTACAACCATGAACTCTGTTTTCTAAAGCCTCCAGCAAATTCAGTTGATCAAAATAAGTGTACATCTAATTTCAGGTTCATTCAGAGTGCTGTGCATTTCTGATAATCAGATCAGGATGTGAAGGTAGTAAGGTAACTATTTGGGCTAAAAGCTTCTGCTAAGTGGCATATACACAAGTGACCAGTTTATTAAGTACAACAACCCGTTCACGAAAATGGTACACTCCTACAGACAGGTTTTACAGCGTGGCTTGCTTTGTAAAGCAGACAGACAGGCATCAAAGCACTCAGTCACTGTTCGATTGAATGTTAGACTAGGCAAAATGAGTGACCTAACCGGCCTCCTGGGATTTTCACGCACAACACTGTTGAGGGTTTACCGAAGATGATGAGACAAACTAAAACATCCCGTCAGTAGCAGACCTGTGGGCGAAAACAGCTTTTCAATGATATGTCGAAGGAGAATCTGTCTCTCTCCACAGCTGTTGTAACCTCTTACTATGCAGTTATAAGCTCTTATTATTGCCTCTTATAACACTACCGTTCAAAAGTTTGGGGTCACTTAGAAATGTCCTTATTTTTTAAAGAAAAGCACATTTTTTGTCTATTAAAATAACATAAAATTGATCAGAAATACAGTGTAGACATTGTTAATGTAAACAATTGTAGCTGGAATCGGCAGATTTTTTTAATGGAATATCTACATAGGCATCCAGAGGCCCATTATCAGCAACCATCACTCCTGTGTTCCAATGGCATGTTTTGTTAGCTA
>NC_088224.1:26135217-26147717 GCF_036934945.1 Oncorhynchus masou masou | reverse complement strand
CAAGAAACTTCTAAACAGTTTCTACCCCCAAGCCACAAGACTCCTGAACACCTAATCAAATGGCTACCCAGACTAATTGCATTGTCCCCCCCCTTTTTTACATTGCTGCTACTCTCTGTTGTTATCATCCATGCATAGTCACTTTAATAACTCTACCCGCACCCGCAAATTGACTGTGCACCATTACCCCCTACATATAGTCTCGATATTGTTATTTTACTGCTGCTCTTTAATTACTTTTGTGTTATTTTCTACTCCCTATATATAGCCATGTTATTTTCTACTCCCTATATATAACCATGTTATTTTCTATTCCCTATATATAGTCATGTAATTTTCTACTCCCTATATATAACCATGTTATTTTCTATTCCCTATATATAGTCATGTTATTTTCTACTCCCTACATATAGCCATGTTATTTTCTACTCCCAATATATAGCCATGTTATTTTCTACTCCCTATATATATCCATGTTATTTTCTACTCCCTATATATATCCATGTTATTTTCTACTCCCTATATATATCCATGTTATTTTCTACTCAACAATATATATCCATGTTATTTTCTACTCCCTATATGTAGCCATGTTATTTTCTACTCCCTATATATCCATGTTATTTTCTACTCCCTATATATATCCATGTTATTTTCTACTCCCTATATATATCCATGTTATTTTCTACTCCCTATATATATCCATGTTATTTTCTACTCCCTATATATATATCCATGTTATTTTCTACTCCCTATATATATCCATGTTATTTTCTACTCCCTATATGTAGCCATGTTATTTTCTACTCCCTATATATATTAATGTTATTTTCTACTCCCTATATATATCCATGTTATTTTCTACTCCCTATATATAGCCATGTTATTTTCTACTCCCTATATATAGCCATGTTATTTTCTACTCCCTATATATAGCCATGTTATTTTATACTCCCTATATAGAGCCATGTTCTTTTCTATTCCCTATATATAGCCATGTTATTTTCTACTCCCTGTATATAGTCATGTTATTTTCTACTCCCTATATATAATCATGTTATTTTCTATTCCCTATGTATAATCATGTTATTTTATACTCCCTATATATAGCCATGTTATTTTCTACTCCCTATATATATCCATGTTATTTTCTACTCCCAATATGTAGCCATGTTATTTTCTACTCCCTATATATCCATGTTATTTTCTACTCCCTATATATATCCATGTTATTTTCTACTCCCTATATATATCCATGTTATTTTCTACTCCCAATATGTAGCCATGTTATTTTCTACTCCCTATATATATCCATGTTATTTTCTACTCCCTATATATATCCATGTTATTTTCTACTCCCTATATATATCCATGTTATTTTCTACTCCCTATATATATCCATGTTATTTTCTACTCCCTATATATATCCATGTTATTTTCTACTCCCTATATATATCCATGTTATTTTCTACTCCCTATATATATCCATGTTATTTTCTACTCCCTATATGTAGCCATGTTATTTTCTACTCCCTATATATATCCATGTTATTTTCTACTCCCTATATAGATCCATGTTATTTTCTACTCCCTATATATATCCATGTTATTTTCTACTCCCTATATGTAGCCATGTTATTTCTACTCCCTATATATATCCATGTTATTTTCTATTCCCTATATATAGTCATGTTATTTCTACTCCCAATATGTAGCCATGTTATTTTCTATTCCCTATATATAATCATGTTATTTTCTACTCCCTATATATAGTCATGTCATTTTCTACTCCCTATATATATCCATGTTATTTTCTACTCCCTATATACAGCCATGTTATTTTATACTCCCTATATATAGCCATGTTATTTTATACTCCCTATATAGAGCCATGTTATTTTCTATTCCCTATATATAGCCATGTTATTTTCTACTCCCTGTATATAGTCATGTTAATTTCTACTCCCTATATATAATCATGTTATTTTCTATTCCCTATATATAATCATGTTATTTTCTACTCCCTATATATAGCCATGTTATTTTCTACTCCCTATATATAGCCATGTTATTTTATACTCCCTATATATATCCATTTTATTTTATACTCCCTATATATAGCCATGTTATTTTATACTCCCTATATATATCCATGTTATTTTATACTCCCTATATATATCCATGTTATTTTCTACTCCCTATATATATATCCATGTTATTTTATACTCCCTATATATATCCATGTTATTTTATACTCCCTATATATAGCCATGTTATTTTATACTCCCTATATATATCCATGTTATTTTCTACTCCCTATATATATATCCATGTTATTTTCTACTCCCTATATATAGCCATGTTATTTTCTATTCCCTATATATATCCATGTTATTTTCTACTCCCTATATATAATCATGTTATTTTCTATTCCCTATATATAGCCATGTTATTTTATACTCCCTATATATAATCATGTTATTTTATACTCCCTATATATATCCATGTTATTTTCTACTCCCTATATATAATCATGTTATTTTCTATTCCCTATATATAGCCATGTTATTTTATACTCCCTATATATATTAATGTTATTTTCTACTCCCTATATATATATATCCATGTTATTTTCTACTCCCTATATATAGCCATGTTATTTTCTATTCCCTATATATATCCATGTTATTTTCTACTCCCTATATATAATCATGTTATTTTCTATTCCCTATATATAGCCATGTTATTTTATACTCCCTATATATATCCATGTTATTTTCTACCCCCTATATATATCCATGTTATTTTATACTCCCTATATATATCCATGTTATTTTATACTCCCTATATATATCCATGTTATTTTCTACTCCCTATATATATCCATGTTATTTTCTACCCCCATATATATCCATGTTATTTTATACTCCCTATATATATCCATGTTATTTTCTACTCCCTATATATAATCATGTTATTTTCTATTCCCTATATATAGCCATGTTATTTTATACTCCCTATATATAATCATGTTATTTTCTATTCCCTATATATAGCCATGTTATTTTATACTCCCTATATATAGCCATGTTATTTTATACTCCCTATATATAATCATGTTATTTTATACTCCCTATATATATCCATGTTATTTTATACTCCCTATATATAATCATGTTATTTGATATTCCCTATATATAGCCATGTTATTTTCTACTCCCTATATATATCCATGTTATTTTCTACTCCCTATATATATCCATGTTATTTTATACTCCCTATATATAGCCATGTTATTTTCTACTCCCTATATATATCCATGTTATTTTATACTCCCTATATATATCCATGTTATTTTCTATTCCCTATATATATCCATGTTATTTTCTACTCCCTATATATATCCATGTTATTTTCTATTCCCTATATATATCCATGTTATTTTCTACTCCCTATATATATCCATGTTATTTTCTACTCCCTATATATATCCATGTTATTTTCTACTCCCTATATGTAGCCATGTTATTTTCTACTCCCTATATATATCCATGTTATTTTCTACTCCCTATATATATCCATGTTATTTTCTATTCCCTATATATAGCCATGTTATTTTCTACTCCCTATATATAGCCATGTTATTTTCTACTCCCTATATATAGCCATGTTATTTTCTACTCCCTATATATAGCCATGTTATTTTCTACTCCCTATATATAGCCATGTTATTTTATACTCCCTATATAGAGCCATGTTATTTTCTATTCCCTATATATAGCCATGCTATTTTCTACTCCCTGTATATAGTCATGTTATTTTCTACTCCCTATATATATCCATGTTATTTTCTACTCCCTATATATAGCCATGTTATTTTATACTCCCTATATATATCCATGTTATTTTATACTCCCTATATATATCCATGTTATTATATACTCCCTATATATATATCCATGTTATTTTCAATTCCCTATATATATATCCATGTTATTTTCTATTCCCTATATATAGCCATGTTATTTTCTATTCCCTCTATATAGCCATGTTATTTTCTACTCCCTACATATAACCATGTTATTTTCTACTCCCTATATATAGTCATGTTATTTTCTATTCCCTATATATAGTCATGTTATTTTCTATTCCCTATATATAGCCATGTTATTTTCAGTTGTTATTTGTGTTTGTTGTTCACTCTGTATTTACTCCTTGTGTCACTATTTATGAAAAAAAATGTAATCTTTATCTCTGCATTGTTGGAAAAGGACTTGTAAGTAAGCATTTTACAATTAGTCTCCACCTGTTCTCTAAAAGGTCCATCAGTACTCCAAATAACATGGACTGTGAGACAAGCCCAAAGGAAGACTTCACTAACTGCAGCATCATATAAGAGGCAGGGTTGGGGTCAAATGGATTTCAATGCACTTCCTGAATTGACTGGATAGAACACTGAATTGACTCCAACCCCACTACCAGGACAACATGGCCAGATTAGAGTAAGTCTCGTTCACATATTAGGGACACACAGAGGTTGATTCACCTGGCATGCTTTTCTCAGAAACATTCTATTTCCATAATATAGTGATTGGAAAAGATCATCCAATATAAAATCCATTCCAAATCCACCCATTGATCAAATGCTAAATCAATTTAGTGAAGTCTGGAAAACTGCTCTGTAATGATGATTACATTTCTGCTGCCATTAGGACTGTGTCCCAAATGGCGCCCCATTTCGTATGTCCCTGGGTTAAAGCATTGCACTAATTAGGGAATAGGGTGCCATTTGGTACACAAATTAAGAGCCCACACAGTTACAGCCAGAGCCTATGTCGCATAACCTACTGTACATGTTATGGACCTATACTGTAAGCATGTCTCACATAGCTATGGTTATAAGGTTAAGCCTCATTGAAGGGTGCTAGAATGTACTTTGACCCTGAAGAAAATCACAGGGAGGCCCAGAGCATACCAGCATGGCAGGCTGTACTATACTATACATTCATCTATATAGTACAGAGAGAAAGAGAGATAAAGAGAGAGAGAGAGAGAGAGAGAGAGAGAGAGAGCGAGAGAGATACAGTTGAAGTCGGAGATACAGTCGGAGAAACAGTTGAAGTTCACATACACTTAGGTTGGAGTCATTAAAACTCGTTTTTCAACCACTCCACAAATTTCTTGTTAACAAACCAAAGTTTTGGCAAGTCGGTTAGGACATCTACTTTGTGCATGACACAAGTCATTTTTCCAACAATTGTTTACAGACAGATTATTTCACTTATAATTCACTGTATCACAATTCCCGTGGGTCAGAAGTTGAAATACACTAAGTTGACTGTGCCTTTAAACAGCTTGTAAAATTCCAGAAAATTATATCATGGCTTTAGAAACTTTTGATAGGCTAATTGACATCATTTAAGTCAATTGGAGGGGTTTCCTATGGATGTATTTCAAGGCCTACCTTCAAACTGTTAGATTACTTGTTAGATATTACTGCATGGTCGGAACTAGAAGCACAAGCACTTCGCTACACTCGCTTTAACATCTGCTAACCATGTGTATGTGACAAATAAAATTTGATTTGATTTGAACTCAGTGCCTCTTTGCTTGACATCATGGGAAAATCAAAAGAAATCAGCCAAGACCTCAGAAACAAAATTGTAGACCTCCACAAGTCTGGTTCATCCTTGGGAGCAATTTCCAAATTCCTGAAGGTACCACGTTCATCTGTACAAACAATAGTACGGAAGTATTAACACCATTGGACCACGCAGTCGTCATACTGCTCAGGAAGGAGACGCCTTCTGTCTCCTAGAGATTATTGTAATTTTGCGCAAAAATAGCAAATCAATCCCAGAACAACAGCAAAGTGAACATGCTGGAGGAAACAGGTACAAAAGTATCTATATCCACAGTAAAACGAGTCCTATATCGACATAACCTGAAATGCCGCTCAGCAAGGAAGCAGCCACTGCTCCAAAACCGCCATAAAAAAGCCAGACTACAACTTGCAACTGCACATGGGGACAAAGATCATACTTTTTGGAGAAATGTCCTCTGGTCTGATGAAACAAAAATAGAACTGTTTGACCATAATGACCATCGTTATGTTCGAAGGAAAAATGGAGAGGCTTGCAAGCCGAAGAACACCATCCCAACCGTGAAGCACATACATACACTCAATTAATATTTGGTAGCATTACCTTCTCTCCCCTCTCCTCTCTCCTCCTCTCCTCTCCCCACCTCTCCTCTCCTCTCCCCACCTCTCCTCTCCTCTCCCCACCTCTCCTCTCCCCTCCTCTTATCTCTTCTCCCTGTGAACCCACATTCATTCTCCCCACTGCTGCAGCACAATCCTCCTTTTACCTTAATCTTCCCCTCTTTCTCAGTCTCTTTCCTCTCTCCCTTCTCTCTCTCTCTCTCTCTCTCTCTCTCTCTCTCTCTCTTCAGAGGGAGGGAGGAACAGAGGAAGGGTACAAGGGAAGGAGGAAGCGCTACTCCAGTGAAGTTGATTCCATTCCTCTCTCTAATCCCACTGTACCCAGTCAGTACTACCAAGTCTGGAAATCAAAGCATTGCTCCTCTCCTCACTACTCTGCTTTGCTATTCTCCTCTGCTCCAACCATCAGACAACATGAACTGTTTTCCAAGGCCCTCTGGTATAGCCCTTCCACTGGGAGACAGAGAGAGATCTATGTAACATTACAATGGTAAAATCAGTCGTATACAGTAACAACAAAAATATATTCCACCAACAACCTTGGACCAGTCTATACAGGTGAAAAACAACCAACCAACATGGAGAGAGAAACAAACACAGATTCCTTGAAGATTCTGCGGTGTATGAAGCAATCGGCATTTTTTCTGATTTTATCTCAGGTGCAGCTGGTTATCATATGGTATGGATGACATGCTGGAATGATAACACGCAATCAAGGGTCTCACTCCATACCTCTCCCCATATCCCCCCATACCTCCCCTCATACCTCCCCCCATACCTCCCCCCATACCTCCCCCATACCTCCCCCATATCTCCAAACCTCCCATCATACCGCCCGGGAAACGAAGGAGTGGCTTCGTAAGAAGCATTTCAAGGTCCTGGAGTGGCCTAGCCAGTCTCCAGATCTCAACCCCATAGAAAATCTTTGGAGGGAGTTAAAAGTTCTGTTGCCCAGCAACAGCCCCAAAACATCACTGCTCTCGAGGAGATCTGCATGGAGGAATGGGCCAAAATACCAGCAACAGTGTGTAAAAACCTTGTGAAGACTTACAGAAAACGTTTGACCTCTGTCATTGCCAACAAAGGGTATATAACAAAGTATTGAGATAAACTTTAGTTATTGACCAAATACTTATTTTCCACCATAATTTGCAAATAAATTCATTAAAAATCCTACAATGTGATTTTCTGGATTTCTTTTTTCTCATTTTGTCTGTCATAGTTGAAGTGTACCTATGACGAAAATTACAGGCCTGTCTCATCTTTTTTTTTTATTGTCTTTACTGGCCAGCAAAACAAAACAAAAACAACATGTCCACTGTATAAAAACAAAGTGTGTAGTGATATCTGACAAGTTCAACAAGTAGGTTACAGGTTACGGAACATGTGCTCTTTTAATATCTCTCCAGTAGGTTTCCTGAAGGAGAAAGCCTCCACTTCTATGTCAAAGATAATGAAACAAAAACACTATAGCAAATACAACAGTAATGTCTGCAAAAATAACACATTAAATACATTACAGTATGCACAAACACAACAATAAATACTACAGTATACTACATTCCGCAAAAACACAGCATTAATTACTATAGTATATACTACAGTTTTCTTTCACTACAGTATTATACTATAGTTAACTGTAAATACTACAGTATGCTACATTCTACTACAGTAAATACTACAGCATTCACTGTGGTGTTTGTCTGCAAAAAAATACTACAGTGAATAGTACAGTATATAAATATAGTAATACTACAGTATTTAGACCATAGAATAATATAGTATTTTTAATATGGGTACTTACTGACTTTTACATCACAACCACATTTTACTTTTCACCCTTTTCTCATGCCACAGTACTTCCTACCCACTCTATGTTGGCTTCCCACTCAGATGAGAGTGGAATTTAGAAGCTGTGGAAGTACTTCCCAAGCCAATACAAGCAAACCCTCTCTTACCACAGCCTCTCCAGCAGAACTCACTACTTCACCATCATGTCAAGAGATGTGTGTAACCCAGAATAACCCTCCTCTTAATTCCCTCCCCTAGATTTATGATTTTATTAGGATCCCCATTAGCCGATGCCAATGGCGACAGCCAGTCTTCATGGGGTCCAAAATTAAGTGAAATAGAAGTAAAAGATGAGAGCAAAGCCCTTTTCCACTACCTAGTGTGGTGTTCTCCCACACCCTTAAAAAGAGCTTAAACTCAACCTAAAATATTTCCCTTAACCCTACACCTCTGGAATATTCACCTCCTCTGTGAGCTCATCTTACATCGCTCCTTAACAGGAGCATTCCCTTCCCAGACCTCTCTCTCCTCTCTCTCTTTTTCTCCCTCGCTTGCTCTCTCTTCATTAAATTCAATTATCTCTTTCACCCCCCCCCCTCCTATTTCTCTCCTCCTTGTCTCTCTCCTGGCATCCTGCCGTAACATTTCACCCAGGTTGTAAATAAATCAGAACAACTAAGGTTGAAACGCATGCCTCGGGTCCTTGCATGGAATAATCATAATCACGTTCATATAGCATGTAAAGCCCTGACTCAGTGCCAGGTAACTGGTGTAGAACAGCCACATCGGCTGGAAAACAACCTAGAAAAAAGGACAGCTTATCTGTCAGATATTTGCACATTGCTACAACATTGCCAATAATATAACATTTGAAATGCCAATATTCTTTTAAAACTGTGAGCGTCATGTTTACTGTTAATTGTTGATTTTTTATTTCCCTTGTTCATTTCACTTTTGTTTCTTGTCTATTTCACCTGCTTTGGCAATGTAAACATATGTTTCCCATGCCAATAAAGCCCTTTGAATTGAATATTGGTGCGGCTGTACTGTGATACAGAGCCTTCAGAAAGCATTCATACCTCATGATTTATGCCACATTTTGCTGTTTTACATCCTGAATTCAAAATGAATTAAGTGTATTTTTCTCACCCATCTACACACAATACCCCACATTTTAGAAAAGTTAGCTAATTTATTTCAAATTAAATACGGAAATATCAAATTTACATTAGTATTCACACCCCTGCGTCAATACGTTTAGAATCACCTTTGGCAGCTATTGCAGCTGTGAGTCTTTCTGGGTAAGTCTCTAAGGGTTTTGTACATCTGGATTGTATGATATTTGCATTGTATTGTTTGAAAAATTCTTCAAGCTCTGTCAAGTTGGTTGTTGATCATTGCTGGACAGGGATTTTCAAGTCTTGAAATAGATTTTCAAGACGATTTAATTCAAAACTGTAACTAGGCTACTCAGGAACATACAATGTCATCTTGGTAGTCAACTCCAGTGTATATTTGGCCTTGTGTTTTAGGTTATTGTCCTGCTGAAAGGTGAATTTGTCCCAGTGTCAGTTGGAAAGGAGACTGAATCAAGGACTTTCCCTGTGCTTAGCACTATTACGTTTCTTTTTATCCTAAAAAAAAACTCCCTATTCCTTGGCGATGACAAGCATACCCATAACATGGCACAGCCACCACCATGCTTGAAAATATGAAGAGCGGTACTCAGTGATGTGTTGTGTTGGATTTGCCCCAAACATAACACTTTTGTATTCAGGACATGAAGTTAATTTGTTTGCCAAATTTGTCTTTTGTTTTACTGTAGTACCTATTTGCAAACAGGATGCACGTTTTGGAATATTTTTATTCTGTACTTCCTTCTTTTCAGTTAAGTTAGTATTGTGGAGTAAATACAATTCTGTTAATCCAGAGTAAATACAATGTTGTTGATCCATCCTCTGTTTTCTCCTATCACATCCATTGTATTCTGTAACCATTTTAAAGTTACCATTGGCCTGATGGTGAAATCCCTGAGCGATTTCCTTCCTCTACGACAACTGAGTTAGGAAGGACGCCTCTCTTTGCAGTGACTGGGTATATTGATACATCATCCAAAGTGTAATTAATAATTTCAGGTAGGAAAAATGGAAAGCCTGGCTATTGTGGAAGGTTTTTACTTCCATGACTGTGATGTGGTTGTTTTATCTAACTTAGTTGAATACACTGACTGTAAGTTGCTCTGCAGAAGAGTGTGTGCTGAATTAACAAGATGTAATTCAAAATGTCTGACAAAAGTTGTTTGGCCAAAATACTAATACTTTGCTAGTGCATTGTGCAGTACTTTCTTTTCAAAATGCTCCAGTCTTCCTCTGACATTTCCACATGCTGCTCAGAAGTCAGGCATTTCTCCCTGAGGTCAAACTACTAGATAGACAAACAAGGTTGGAGATGATCCCTTCATTTTGTCTCAGGAAGGTGTTTTCTTCTGTTGCAGGACACTTGTTATGAAATGAAACATAATGTCCTTTTGAATAAAAATGGATGTCCCCTTTTTCATTTGAGTGGATAAAAGGACCGTAGAATGGAATGAGCCAAGTGAACCAAGTTTGAGACCCATACGAGCCATTCTCTAACTACTGTAGAGCCTTAGGACCAAAAATACTATTTTGTTTGACCCATGACCACCACCAGTTTGAAAGCCCTCTGCTCTACTTCAATGGTGAATACAGTAATTTTACAAAAAGTATTGCTTTTTATTCTCACTGGTGGACATTTACGATGAAGAGCTTTTTTGAAGATGTAAAATTAGTGGACAGGACGGATTGAGTAATCTCAGCAGTAGGTTCTAGGAGCAGCTCAGAGAGGGCAGCCAGCTGTCTGAGAGGCGGACAGAGAGATGCTTCAAATTAGGATATCAACACAGTAATACAGCTTTGAAGACCTTTCTCTTCTTCTCTGGAGCTGTAAGTGAGAGATCATTAAAACAAGAGCATAAAGATGGATTCTTCCTCCTCTCGAAATAATATGGTCAAGACCAGCTATGACAGGGAATACCTACGAGGTGTTACCCTACGAGGTCCGGATTACTGCTGGTTTTCTCTTCACCTGATAATTAATTGCACCCCCATGGTGTCCCAGGTCTAAATCAGTCCCTGATTAGAGGGAAAGAATGAAAAAACAGTGGAACTGGCTTTGCAGTCACAAAGTGAACATCTCTGTTTTAATGCAAAGACTGTGCTGCCATCTAGTGGGGGAAAGTAAGGTAATCTGACTGAAACATAATGGTACAGACATTCTGTTCCAAGGTTTCCCAGGTGAGGGTGCTGTCTACTAATCAGTCTAATAATGTTGAAATGTTTTGTTCGGATCAATGAGGATTTCTTCATTAATAGTGACACAGATGAACCAGTTAACCAGCTGCTAGTCAAAGTTCACAGCTACATACAAAGTTCCTCAAAATAAATCACAAATACAGTCCCACTATTCTATGTTTCTAATCATTTGGATTTTTAAAATAATCTAATTTAATTTAAGGTTAACTTTATTTTATAATTGAAGGTGTATATTATTGTATTAGGATTTAAATGTACTTTTCTCGCAGTTCACTTCTGTCCTGTCAGTTTTCCTACCAAGCATAATAAAACTCCACAGACATTAAAGTTTCGAAGAAAATTCCCAGATAGCGCACACACACACACACACACACACACACACACACACACACACACACACACACACACACACACACACACACACACACACACACACACACACACACACACACACACACACACACACACACACACACACACACACACACACACACACACAGTGAGCCAGGAGTGGTGTCATATTTTCTCAGATGAAGAACAGTGGTGCTTTCTGGGTTTTCTCACTGTGTTTCTCTAGCTCTATTCTCCTCAAGCTGCCAGGTGTAATCTGGGTATCCAGACATCAGCAAAGGGTGTGCGTGCGTGCGTGCATGTCTGTGTGTGCGTGCGTGTGTGTGAGTGTGTGTGTGTGTGTGTGTGTGTGTGTGTGTGTGTGTGTGTGTGTGTGTGTGTGTGTGTGTGTGTGTGTGTGTGTGTGTGTGTGTGTGTGTGTGTGTGTGTGTGTGTGTGTGTTTGTGCGCATGAATGACTGTGTGTGTGTTTACCAAGGCCGCCAACTCCTTCTCACTACACTAGAGGATGACTTAGGTGTCTTACAAGGTGTGGCATCGGTCGGAAAAGAAAGGCCTGTAGGGAGGCCAGCTGTACTGTTTGAAACAGATCACAGAACAGGAGAAATAGAGTCCAGAAAATAACATAGAGAAAAGTTGGTTTAGATAAGCCCTGATAGCCTGGAGTTTCCAACATCTTCATATTTCTGGGAGGAAAAACAGAAATCCTATTAAGTTTGGACTGAGACAGTCCCCTGAGTGCGATAAGGATGGTTTAGTATGTCCAGAGAAAGGTGTAACCTGACATCTTTTATGTGGCGTGCT
>NC_088224.1:26047717-26132717 GCF_036934945.1 Oncorhynchus masou masou | reverse complement strand
CTGTGGAAAATAGACTGTTGACAATAGACTGTGGATAATAGACAGTGGACAATAGACTGTGGACAATAGACTGTGGACAATAGACTGTGGACAATAGACTGTGGACAATAGACTGTGGACAATAGACTGTGGACAACAGACTGTGGACAATAGACTGTGGACAATAGACTGTGGACAATAGACTGTGGACAATAGACTGTGGACAACAGACTGTAGACAATAGACTGTGGAGAACAGACTGTGGACAATAGACTGTGGACAATAGACTGTGGTGAACAGACTGTGGACAATAGACTGTGGACAATAGACTGTGGACAATAGACTGGACAACAGACTGTGGACAACATACTGTGGAAAATAGACTGTTGACAATAGACTGTGGATAATAGACAGTGGACAATAGACTGTGGACAATAGACTGTGGACAATAGACTGTGGATAATAGACTGTGGACAATAGACTGTGGATAATAGACTGTGGACAATAGACTGTGGACAATAGACTGTGGACAACAGACTGTGGACAACCGACTGTGGACAATAGACTGTGGACAACAGATGGTGAACAATAGACTGTGGACAATAGATTGTAGACAATAGAATGTGGAGAACAGACTGTGGATAATAGACTGTGGACAACAGACTGTGGACAACAGACTGTGGACCACAGACTGTGGAAAATAGACTGTGGACAATATACTGTGAAGAACAGACTGTGGACAACAGACTGTGGACAATAGACTGTGGACAACAGACTGTGGACAATAGACTGTGGACAACAGACTGTGGACAATAGACTGTGGACAATAGACTGTGGACAATAGACTGTGGACAATAGACTGTGGATAATAGACTGTGGACAAAAGACTGTGGACAACAGACTGTGGACAATAGACTGTGGACAACAGATGGTGAACAATAGACTGTGGACAATAGATTGTAGACAATAGACTGTGGAGAACAGACTGTGGACAACAGACTGTGGACAACATACTGTGGACAACAGACTGTGGACAACAGACTGTGGACAACAGACTGTGGATAATAGACTGTGGACAACAGACTGTGGACAATAGACTGTGGACAATATACTGTGGACAATAGACTGTGGACAATAGACTGTTAACAAAAAACCGTGGACAACAGACTGTGGACAATATACTGTGGAAAATAGACTGTTGACAATAGACTGTGGACAATAGACTGTGGACAATAGACTGTGGATAATAGACTGTTGACAACAGACTGTGGACTACAGACTGTGGACAATAGACTGTGGACAACAGACTGTGGACAATAGACTGTGGACAACAGACTGTGGACAACAGACTGTTGACAATAAACTGTGGACAATAGACTGTAGACAATAGACTGTGGACAACAGACTGTGGACAACAGACTGTGGACAATAGACTGTGGACAATTTACTGTGGACAATTTACTGTGGACAATAGACTGTGGACAACAGACTGTGGACAACAGACTGGACAATAGACTGTGGACAATAGACTAGACTGTGTACAATAGACTGTGGACAATAGACTGTGGACAATAGACTGTGGACAATATACTGTGGACAACAGACTGTGGACAATAGACTGTGGACAATAGACTGTGGACAATTGACTGTGGACAATAGACTGTGGACAACAGACTGTGGACAATAGACTGTGGATAATAGACTGTGGACAATAGACTGTGGACAATAGACTGTGGACAATTGACTGTGGACAACAGACTGTGGACAATAGACTGTGGACTATACACTGTGGACAATTGAGTGTGGACAATACACTGTGGACAATTGAGTGTGGACAACAGACTGTGGACAACAGACTGTGGATAATAGACTGTGGACAATAGACTATGGACAATAGACTGTTTACAACAGACTGTGGACAACAGACTGTGGACAATAGACTGTGGACAATGTGGACAACAGACTGTGGAGACTGTGGACAATAGACTGTTGACAACAGACTGTTGACAAGAGACTGTGGACAATAGACTGTGGACAATAGACTGTGGACAAAATACTGTGGACAACAGACTGTGGACAACAGACTGTGGACAACAGACTGTGGATAATAGACTGTGGACAACAGACTGTGGACAATAGACTGTGGACAATATACTGTGGACAATAGACTGTGGACAATAGACTGTTAACAAAAAACCGTGGACAACAGACTGTGGACAATATACTGTGGACAAATACAATAGACTGTTGACAATAGACTGTGGACAATAGACTGTGGACAATAGACTGTGGATAATAGACTGTTGACAACAGACTGTGGACTGTGGACAATAGACTGTGGACAATAGACTGTGGACAACAGACTGTGGACTGACTGTGGACAACAGACTGTGGACAACAGACTGTGGACAATAAACTGTGGACAATAGACTGTAGACAATAGACTGTGGACAACAGAACTGTGGACAACAGACTGTGGACAATAGACTGTGGACAATTTACTGTGGACAATTTACTGTGGACAATGTGGACAACAGACTGTGGACAACACAATAGACTGTGGACAATAGACAGACTGTTGACAATAAACTGTGGACAATAGACTGTGTACAATAGACTGTGGACAATAGACTGTGGACAATAGACTGTGGACAATATACTGTGGACAACAGACTGTGGACAATAGACTGTGGACAATAGACTGTGGACAATTGACTGTGGACAATTGACTGTGGACAACAGACAGTGGACAATAGACTGTGGATAATAGACTGTGGACAATAGACTGTGGACAATAGACTGTGGACAATTGACTGTGGACAACAGACTGTGGACAATAGACTGTGGACTATACACTGTGGACAATTGAGTGTGGACAATACACTGTGGACAATTGAGTGTGGACAACAGACTGTGGACAACAGACTGTGGATAATAGACTGTGGACAATAGACTATGGACAATAGACTGTTTACAACAGACTGTGGACAACAGACTGTGGACAATAGACTGTGGACAATAGACTGTGGACAATAGACTGTTGACAACAGACTGTTGACAATAGACTGTGGACTGTGGACAATAGACTGTGGACAAAATACTGTGGACTATATACTGTGGACAACAGACTGTGGACAACAGACTGTGGACACTAAACTGTGGACAATAGACTGTGAACAATATACTGTGGACAATAGACTGTGGACAATAGACTGTTGAGAACAGACTGTTCACAATAAACTGTGGACAATAGACTGTGGACAATAGACTGTGGACAATAGACTGTGGACAAAAAACTGTGGACAATAGACTGTGGACAATAGACTGTGGACAATAGACTGTTGACAACAGACTGTGGACAATATACTGTTGACAATAGACTGTGGACAATAGACTGTGGACAATAGACTGTGGACAATAGACTGTGGACAATAGACTGTGGACAATAGACTGTGGACAATAGACTGTGGACAATAGACTGTGGACAATAGACTGTGGACAATAGACTGTGGACAATAGACTGTGGACAAAAGACTGTGGACAATAGACTGTGGACAATAGACTGTGGACAACAGACTGTGGACAATAGACTGGACACAGACTGTGGATAATAGACTGTGGACAATAGACTGTGGACAACAGAGACTGTGGACAACTGTGAGACTGTGGACAATAGACTGTGGACAACAGACTGTGGACAATAGACTGTGGACAACAGACTGTGGACTGTGGACAATAGACTGTGGACAATAGACTGTGGACAATAGACTGTGGACAACAGACTGTGGACAATAGACTGTGGACAATAGACTGTGGACAATAGACTGTGGACAATAGACTGTGGACAATAGACTGTGTGGACAATGTGGACAATAGACTGTGGACAATAGACTGTGGACAATAGACTGTGGACAATAGACTGTGGACAATAGACTGTGGACAATAGACTGTGGACAATAGACTGTGGACAATAGACTGTGGACAATAGACTGTGGACAATAGACTGTGGACAACAGACTGTGGACAATAGACTGTGGACTGTGGACAATAGACTGTGGACAATAGACTGTGGACAATAGACTGTGGACAATAGACTGTGGACAATAGACTGTGGACAATAGACTGTGGAGACTGTGGACAACAGACTGTGGACTGTGGACAATAGACTGTGGACAATAGACTGTGGACAATAGACTGTGGACAATAGACTGTGGACAACAGACTGTGGACAATGTGGACAATAGACTGTGGACAATAGACTGTGGACAATAGACTGTGGACAATAGACTGTGGACAATAGACTGTGGACAATAGACTGTGTGACAATAGACTGTGGACAATAGACTGTTGACAATAGACTGTGGACAATAGACTGTGGACAATAGACTGTGGACAATAGACTGTGGACAATAGACTGTGTGGACAATAGACTGTGGACAATAGACTGTGACAACAACAGACTGTGGACAATAGACTGTGGACAAATAGACTGTGGACAACACAATAGACTGTGGACAATTGACTGTGGACAATAGACTGTGGACAATAGACTGTGGACAATGTGGACAACAGACTGTGGACAATGACTGTGACAACAGACTGTGGACAATAGACTGTGGACAATAGACTGTGGACAACAGACTGTGGACAAAAGACTGTGGACATAGACTGTGGACAATAGACTGTGGACAATAGACTGTGGACAATAGACTGTGGACAATAGACTGTGGACAATAGACTGTGGACAATAGACTGTGGACAATAGACTGTGGACAATAGACTGTGGACAATAGACTGTGGACAACAGACTGTGGACAATAGACTAGACTGTGGACAATAGACTGTGGACAATAGACTGACTGTGGACAATTGACTGTGGACAACAGACAGTGGACAATAGACTGTGGATAAATAGACTGTGGACAATAGACTGTGGACAATAGACTGTGGACAATTGACTGTGGACAACAGACTGTGGACAATAGACTGTGGACTATACACTGTGGACAATTGAGTGTGGACAATACACTGTGGACAAATTGAGTGTGGACAACAGACTGTGGACAACAGACTGTGGATAATAGACTGTGGACAATAGACTATGGACAATAGACTGTTTACAACAGACTGTGGACAACAGACTGTGGACAATAGACTGTGGACAATAGACTGTGGACAATAGACTGTTGACAACAGACTGTTGATAAGAGACTGTGGACAATAGACTGTGGACAATAGACTGTGGACA
This sequence comes from Oncorhynchus masou masou, assembly GCF_036934945.1. Taxonomy (NCBI): domain Eukaryota; kingdom Metazoa; phylum Chordata; class Actinopteri; order Salmoniformes; family Salmonidae; genus Oncorhynchus; species Oncorhynchus masou. Next base: position 26,127,490 of record NC_088224.1, on the reverse strand, counting down.
AAATACTGTGGACTATATACTGTGGACAACAGACTGTGGACAACAGACTGTGGACACTAAACTGTGGACAATAGACTGTGAACAATATACTGTGGACAATAGACTGTGGACAATAGACTGTTGAGAACAGACTGTTCACAATAAACTGTGGACAATAGACTGTGGACAATAGACTGTGGACAATAGACTGTGGACAAAAAACTGTGGACAATAGACTGTGGACAATAGACTGTGGACAATAGACTGTTGACAACAGACTGTGGAAATAGACTGTTGACAACAGACTGTGGACAATAGACTGTGGACAATAGACTGTGGACAATAGACTGTGGACAATAGACTGTGGACAACAGACTGTGGACAATAGACTGTGGACAATAGACTGTGGACAATAGACTGTGGACAATAGACTGTGGACAATAGACTGTGGACAATAGACTGTGGACAAAAGACTGTGGACAAAAAGACTACAATAGACTGTGGACAATAGACTGTGGACAATAGACTGTGGAGAACAGACTGTGGATAATAGACTGTGGACAACAGACTGTGGACAACAGACTGTGGACAACAGACTGTGGACAACAGACTGTGGACAATAGACTGTGGACAACAGACTGTGGAGACTGTGGACAACAGACTGTGGACAACAGACTGTGGGCAACAGACTGTGGATAATAGACTGTGGACAACAGACTGTGGACAATAGACTGTGGACAATATACTGTGGACAATAGACTGTGGACAATAGACTGTTAACAAAAAAACGTGGATAACAGACTGTGGACAATATACTGTGGAGAATAGACTGTTGACAATAGACTGTGGATAATAGACAGTGGACAATAGACTGTGGACAATAGACTGTGGACAATAGACTGTGGATAATAGACTGTTGACAACAGACTGTGGACTACAGACTGTGGACAATAGACTGTGGACAACAGACTGTGGACAATAGACTGTGGACAACAGACTGTGGACAACAGACTGTGGACAACAGACTGTGGACAATAGACTGTGTACAATAGACTGTGGACAACAGACTGTGGACAACAGACTGTTGACAATAAACTGTGGACAATAGACTGTGTACAATAGACTGTGGACAATAGACTGTGGACAATAGACTGTGGACAATATACTGTGGACAACAGACTGTGGACAATAGACTGTGGACAATAGACTGTGGACAATTGACTGTGGACAATTGACTGTGGACAACAGACAGTGGACAATAGACTGTGGATAATAGACTGTGGACAATAGACTGTGGACAATAGACTGTGGACAATTGACTGTGGACAACAGACTGTGGACAATAGACTGTGGACTATACACTGTGGACAATTGAGTGTGGACAATACACTGTGGACAATTGAGTGTGGACAACAGACTGTGGACAACAGACTGTGGATAATAGACTGTGGACAATAGACTGTGGACAATAGACTGTTTACAACAGACTGTGGACAACAGACTGTGGACAATAGACTGTGGACAATAGACTGTGGACAATAGACTGTGACAACAGACTGTTGACAAGAGACTGTGGACAACAGACTGTTGACAAGAGACTGTGGACAATAGACTGTGGACAATAGACTGTGGACAATATACTGTGGACAACAGACTGTGGACACTAAACTGTGGACAATAGACTGTGAACAATATACTGTGGACAATAGACTGTGGACAATAGACTGTTGAGAACAGACTGTTGACAATAAACTGTGGACAATAGACTGTGGACAATAGACTGTGGACAATAGACTGTGGACAAAAAACTGTGGACAATAGACTGTGGACAATAGACTGTGGACAATAGACTGTTGACAACAGACTGTGGACAATAGACTGTTGACAACAGACTGTGGACAATAGACTGTGGACAATAGACTGTGGACAATAGACTGTGGACAATAGACTGTTGACAATAGACTGTGGACAATAGACTGTGGACAATAGACTGTGGACAATAGACTGTGGACAATAGACTGTGGACAATAGACTGTGGACAAAAGACTGTGGACAATAGACTGTGGACAATAGACTGTGGAGAACAGACTGTGGATAATAGACTGTGGACAACAGACTGTGGACAACAGACTGTGGACAACAGACTGTGGACAACAGACTGTGGACAATAGACTGTGGACAACAGACTGTGGACAACAGACTGTGGACAACAGACTGTGGGCAACAGACTGTGGATAATAGACTGTGGACAACAGACTGTGGACAATAGACTGTGGACAATATACTGTGGACAATAGACTGTGGACAATAGACTGTTAACAAAAAAACGTGGACAACAGACTGTGGACAATATACTGTGGAGAATAGACTGTTGACAATAGACTGTGGATAATAGACAGTGGACAATAGACTGTGGACAATAGACTGTGGACAATAGACTGTGGATAATAGACTGTTGACAACAGACTGTGGACTACAGACTGTGGACAATAGACTGTGGACAACAGACTGTGGACAATAGACTGTGGACAACAGACTGTGGACAACAGACTGTTGACAATAAACTGTGGACAATAGACTGTAGACAATAGACTGTGGACAACAGACTGTGGACAACAGACTGTGGACAATAGACTGTGGACAATTTACTGTGGACAATTTACTGTGGACAATAGACTGTGGACAACAGACAGTGGACAACAGACTGTTGACAATAAACTGTGGACAATAGACTGTGTACAATAGACTGTGGACAATAGACTGTGGACAATATACTGTGGACAACAGACTGTGGACAATAGACTGTGGACAATAGACTGTGGACAATTGACTGTGGACAACAGACAGTGGACAATAGACTGTGGATAATAGACTGTGGACAATAGACTGTGGACAATAGACTGTGGACAATTGACTGTGGACAACAGACTGTGGACAATAGACTGTGGACAATACACTGTGGACAATTGAGTGTGGACAATACACTGTGGACAATTGAGTGTGGACAACAGACTGTGGACAACAGACTGTGGATAATAGACTGTGGACAATAGACTATGGACAATAGACTGTTGTGGACAACAGACTGTGGACAATAGACTGTGGACAATAGACTGTGGACAACTGTGACTGTGGACAATAGACTGTTGACAACAGACTGTTGACAAGAGACTGTGGACAATAGACTGTGGACAATAGACTGTGGACAATATACTGTGGACAACAGACTGTGGACAACAGACAGTGGACAATAGACTGTGGATAATAGACTGTGGACAATAGACTGTGGACAATAGACTGTGGACAATTGACTGTGGACAACAGACTGTGGACAATAGACTGTGGACAATACACTGTGGACAATTGAGTGTGGACAATACACTGTGGACAATTGAGTGTGGACAACAGACTGTGGACAACAGACTGTGGATAATAGACTGTGGACAATAGACTATGGACAATAGACTGTTTACAACAGACTGTGGACAACAGACTGTGGACAATAGACTGTGGACAATAGACTGTGGACAATAGACTGTTGACAACAGACTGTTGACAAGACTGTGGACAATAGACTGTGGACAATAGACTGTGGACAATATACTGTGGACAACTGTGGAGACTGTGGACAACAGACTGTGGACACTAAACTGTGGACAATAGACTGTGAACAATATACTGTGGACAATAGACTGTGGACAATAGACTGTTGAGAACAGACTGTTGACAATAAACTGTGGACAATAGACTGTGGACAATAGACTGTGGACAATAGACTGTGGACAAAAAAATAGACTGTGGACAATAGACTGTGGACAATAGACTGTGGACAATAGACTGTTGACAACAGACTGTGGACAATAGACTGTTGACAACAGACTGTGGACAATAGACTGTGGACAATAGACTGTGGACAATAGACTGTTGACAATAGACTGTGGACAATAGACTGTGGACAATAGACTGTGGACAATAGACTGTTGACAATAGACTGTGGACAATAGACTGTGGACAATAGACTGTGGACAATAGACTGTGGACAATAGACTGTTGACAATAGACTGTGGACAATAGACTGTGGACAATAGACTGTGGACAATAGACTGTGGACAATTGACTGTTGACAACAGACTGTGGACAATAGACTGTGGACAATAGACTGTTGACAACAGACTGTGGACAATAGACTGTGGACAATAGACTGTTGACAATAGACTGTGGACAATAGACTGTGGACAATAGACTGTGGACAATAGACTGTGGACAATAGACTGTTGACAATAGACTGTGGACAATAGACTGTGGACAATAGACTGTTGACAATAGACTGTGGACAATAGACTGTGGACAATAGACTGTTGACAATAGACTGTGGACAATAGACTGTGGACAATAGACTGTGGACAATAGACTGTGGACAATAGACTGTGGACAATAGACTGTGGACAATAGACTGTGGACAATAGACTGTGGACAATTGACTGTTGACAACAGACTGTGGACAATAGACTGTGGACAATAGACTGTGGACAATAGACTGTGGACAATTGACTGTTGACAACAGACTGTGGACAATAGACTGTGGACAATAGACTGTTGACAACAGACTGTGGACAATAGACTGTGGACAATAGACTGTTGACAATAGACTGTGGACAATAGACTGTGGACAATAGACTGTGGACAATAGACTGTGTACAATAGACTGTGGACAATAGACTGTGGACAATAGACTGTGGACAATATACTGTGGACAACAGACTGTGGACAATAGACTGTGGACAATAGACTGTGGACAATTGACTGTGGACAATTGACTGTGGACAACAGACAGTGGACAATAGACAATAGACTGTGGATAATGTGGATAATAGACTGTGGACAATAGACTGTGGACAATAGACTGTGGACAATTGACTGTGGACAACAGACTGTGGACAATAGACTGTGGACTATACACTGTGGACAATTGAGTGTGGACAATACACTGTGGACAATTGAGTGTGGACAACAGACTGTGGACAACAGACTGTGGATAATAGACTGTGGACAATAGACTATGGACAATAGACTGTTTACAACAGACTGTGGACAACAGACTGTGGACAATAGACTGTGGACAATAGACTGTGGACAATAGACTGTTGACAACAGACTGTTGATAAGAGACTGTGGACAATAGACTGTGGACAATAGACTGTGGACAAAATACTGTGGACTATATACTGTGGACAACAGACTGTGGACAACAGACTGTGGACACTAAACTGTGGACAATAGACTGTGAACAATATACTGTGGACAATAGACTGTGGACAATAGACTGTTGAGAACAGACTGTTCACAATAAACTGTGGACAATAGACTGTGGACAATAGACTGTGGACAATAGACTGTGGACAAAAACTGTGGACAATAGACTGTGGACAATAGACTGTGGACAATAGACTGTTGACAACAGACTGTGGACAATAGACTGTTGACAACAGACTGTGGACAATAGACTGTGGACAATAGACTGTGGACAATAGACTGTGGACAATAGACTGTTGACAATAGACTGTGGACAATAGACTGTGGACAATAGACTGTGGACAATAGACTGTGGACAATAGACTGTGGACAATAGACTGTGGACAATAGACTGTGGACAAAAGACTGTGGACAATAGACTGTGGACAATAGACTGTGGACAATAGACTGTGGAGAACAGACTGTGGATAATAGACTGTGGACAACAGACTGTGGACAACAGACTGTGGACAACAGACTGTGGACAATAGACTGTGGACAACAGACTGTGGACAACAGACTGTGGACAACATACTGTGGGCAACAGACTGTGGATAATAGACTGTGGACAACAGACTGTGGACAATAGACTGTGGACAATATACTGTGGACAATAGACTGTGGACAATAGACTGTTAACAAAAAAACGTGGATAACAGACTGTGGACAATATACTGTGGAGAATAGACTGTTGACAATAGACTGTGGATAATAGACAGTGGACAATAGACTGTGGACAATAGACTGTGGACAATAGACTGTGGATAATAGACTGTTGACAACAGACTGTGGACTACAGACTGTGGACAATAGACTGTGGACAACAGACTGTGGACAATAGACTGTGGACAACAGACTGTGGACAACAGACTGTTGACAATAAACTGTGGACAATAGACTGTAGACAATAGACTGTGGACAACAGACTGTGGACAACAGACTGTGGACAATAGACTGTGGACAATTTACTGTGGACAATTTACTGTGGACAATAGACTGTGGACAACAGACTGTGGACAACAGACTGTTGACAATAAACTGTGGACAATAGACTGTGTACAATAGACTGTGGACAACAGACTGTGGACAACAGACTGTTGACAATAAACTGTGGACAATAGACTGTGTACAATAGACTGTGGACAATAGACTGTGGACAATAGACTGTGGACAATATACTGTGGACAACAGACTGTGGACAATAGACTGTGGACAATAGACTGTGGACAATTGACTGTGGACAATTGACTGTGGACAACAGACAGTGGACAATAGACTGTGGATAATAGACTGTGGACAATAGACTGTGGACAATAGACTGTGGACAATTGACTGTGGACAACAGACTGTGGACAATAGACTGTGGACTATACACTGTGGACAATTGAGTGTGGACAATACACTGTGGACAATTGAGTGTGGACAACAGACTGTGGACAACAGACTGTGGATAATAGACTGTGGACAATAGACTATGGACAATAGACTGTTTACAACAGACTGTGGACAACAGACTGTGGACAATAGACTGTGGACAATAGACTGTGGACAATAGACTGTTGACAACAGACTGTTGACAAGAGACTGTGGACAATAGACTGTGGACAATAGACTGTGGACAATATACTGTGGACAATATACTGTGGACAACAGACTGTGGACAACAGACTGTGGACACTAAACTGTGGACAATAGACTGTGAACAATATACTGTGGACAATAGACTGTGGACAATAGACTGTTGAGAACAGACTGTTCACAATAAACTGTGGACAATAGACTGTGGACAATAGACTGTGGACAATAGACTGTGGACAAAAAACTGTGGACAATAGACTGTGGACAATAGACTGTGGACAATAGACTGTTGACAACAGACTGTGGACAATAGACTGTTGACAACAGACTGTGGACAATAGACTGTGGACAATAGACTGTGGACAATAGACTGTGGACAATAGACTGTTGACAATAGACTGTGGACAATAGACTGTGGACAATAGACTGTGGACAATAGACTGTGGACAATAGACTGTGGACAATAGACTGTGGACAAAAGACTGTGGACAATAGACTGTGGACAATAGACTGTGGACAATAGACTGTGGAGAACAGACTGTGGATAATAGACTGTGGACAACAGACTGTGGACAACAGACTGTGGACAACAGACTGTGGACAACAGACTGTGGACAATAGACTGTGGACAACAGACTGTGGACAACAGACTGTGGACAACAGACTGTGGGCAACAGACTGTGGATAATAGACTGTGGACAACAGACTGTGGACAATAGACTGTGGACAATATACTGTGGACAATAGACTGTGGACAATAGACTGTTAACAAAAAACGTGGACAACAGACTGTGGACAATATACTGTGGAGAATAGACTGTTGACAATAGACTGTGGATAATAGACAGTGGACAATAGACTGTGGACAATAGACTGTGGACAATAGACTGTGGATAATAGACTGTTGACAACAGACTGTGGACTACAGACTGTGGACAATAGACTGTGGACAACAGACTGTGGACAATAGACTGTGGACAACAGACTGTGGACAACAGACTGTTGACAATAAACTGTGGACAATAGACTGTAGACAATAGACTGTGGACAACAGACTGTGGACAACAGACTGTGGACAATAGACTGTGGACAATTTACTGTGGACAATTTACTGTGGACAATAGACTGTGGACAACAGACTGTTGACAATAAACTGTGGACAATAGACTGTGTACAATAGACTGTGGACAATAGACTGTGGACAATATACTGTGGACAACAGACTGTGGACAATAGACTGTGGACAATAGACTGTGGACAATTGACTGTGGACAACAGACAGTGGACAATAGACTGTGGATAATAGACTGTGGACAATAGACTGTGGACAATAGACTGTGGACAATTGACTGTGGACAACAGACTGTGGACAATAGACTGTGGACAATACACTGTGGACAATTGAGTGTGGACAATACACTGTGGACAATTGAGTGTGGACAACAGACTGTGGACAACAGACTGTGGATAATAGACTGTGGACAATAGACTATGGACAATAGACTGTTTACAACAGACTGTGGACAACAGACTGTGGACAATAGACTGTGGACAATAGACTGTGGACAATAGACTGTTGACAACAGACTGTTGACAAGAGACTGTGGACAATAGACTGTGGACAATAGACTGTGGACAGTATACTGTGGACAACAGACTGTGGACAACAGACTGTGGACACTAAACTGTGGACAATAGACTGTGAACAATATACTGTGGACAATAGACTGTGGACAATAGACTGTTGAGAACAGACTGTTGACAATAAACTGTGGACAATAGACTGTGGACAATAGACTGTGGACAATAGACTGTGGACAAAAAACTGTGGACAATAGACTGTGGACAATAGACTGTGGACAATAGACTGTTGACAACAGACTGTGGACAATAGACTGTTGACAACAGACTGTGGACAATAGACTGTGGACAATAGACTGTGGACAATAGACTGTTGACAATAGACTGTGGACAATAGACTGTGGACAATAGACTGTGGACAATAGACTGTTGACAATAGACTGTGGACAATAGACTGTGGACAATAGACTGTGGACAATAGACTGTTGACAATAGACTGTGGACAATAGACTGTGGACAATAGACTGTGGACAATAGACTGTGGACAATTGACTGTTGACAACAGACTGTGGACAATAGACTGTGGACAATAGACTGTTGACAACAGACTGTGGACAATAGACTGTGGACAATAGACTGTTGACAATAGACTGTGGACAATAGACTGTGGACAATAGACTGTGGACAATAGACTGTGGACAATAGACTGTTGACAATAGACTGTGGACAATAGACTGTGGACAATAGACTGTTGACAATAGACTGTGGACAATAGACTGTGGACAATAGACTGTTGACAATAGACTGTGGACAATAGACTGTGGACAATAGACTGTGGACAATAGACTGTGGACAATAGACTGTTGACAATAGACTGTGGACAATAGACTGTGGACAATAGACTGTGGACAATAGACTGTGGACAATTGACTGTTGACAACAGACTGTGGACAATAGACTGTGGACAATAGACTGTTGACAACAGACTGTGGACAATAGACTGTGGACAATAGACTGTTGACAATAGACTGTGGACAATAGACTGTGGACAATAGACTGTGGACAATAGACTGTGGACAATAGACTGTTGACAATAGACTGTGGACAATAGACTGTGGACAATAGACTGTTGACAATAGACTGTGGACAATAGACTGTTGACAATAGACTGTGGACAATAGACTGTGGACAATAGACTGTGGACAATAGACTGTGGACAATAGACTGTTGACAATAGACTGTGGACAACAGACTGTGGACAATAGGCTGTGGACAATAGACTGTTGACAACAGACTGTGGACATGTGGTGATGGTCGTTTCAGAAACTCCACACCTTTAAAAGTGCATGATTTAGTTTGAACAACACCTCTACATCGAGGTGTCATCACTCCCATCACTTCTTCCTCCTCTTCCTCTTCCTCCACAATAGACCAACAGCTTAGACAATAGACACTACCAACTGTACATTACAGAGAGGTGGGGTCCAGGTCCAGAGGGTGGAATGTTAACCGGGGAATGAGGCATGATGTACAACTTGTTGTGTGTGTGTGTGTGTGTGTGTGTGTGTGTGTGTGTGTGTGTGTGTGTGTGTGTGTGTGTGTGTGTGTGTGTGTGTGTGTGTGTGTGTGTGTGTGTGTGTGTGTGTGTGTGTGTGTGTGTGTGTGTGTGTGTGTGCGTGTGTGCGTGTGTGCGCGTGTGTGCGCGTGTGTGCGCGTGTGTGCTCGTGTGTGTTCGTGTGTGTTCGTGTGTGTGTGTGTGTGTGTGTGTGTGTCAGGCTCCTGCTGTACGACTTGTGATGGGATGTTTTCAAATCCCTCTTTCCACACTGCTGACATGTTCAGCTCCCACCGCCTACAGAGCTGGAGATTCTCGCTGCTGCACATCTGGTAGACACACACACACACAGTCAGGGACGCAGACAGTATACACAAACCAGTTCCTACCAGGATTCTGCGATAACACATTTTTTTTGAAAAATCAACAATTCCCTGCATATTATGCGAGGTCTTGTACATTTGACCAATCACTGCACTTCTGCATTGAAAGGTAAAATCATTGCAGTTTTATCACACAAAACTGACCCATCGCCGTAGTGCAAATAGAGGGCTCCTAATTTCAACCAATCACAGCATTTATCACGTGATTTGGTTCAAAAAAGCCACACGTCAACAAATGTTTTCCCTCTTCAGCACACGTTCTCTACAAATTCGACAAAATCGGCAAAATGTCAGAATTATCCCAGCAAATCAAGCATTTTTGCCCGCAAATATCACAAATAATCTCTTTGAAATCCTGGAGGGACTGACATACACACATATACACACAGTACACACACACCGACAGAGGGATGGGGATAAATCAACACCGACACACCCGGCTCTCTGTGACCACTTCCTCTTTCAGCTAAATGGGCATTCGCAGCATCTAGGACGCCAAGGATCCCACCTCTATGGGCGTCCCCACAAAGCCTATAGGGAAAGCGGTCGGTATAGTAAACAAACAAGGTGGTCCTTCTCCCCTGTCTGATCAGAACGACCGAACTTCAAAGGTAAAAACCTGGGGCTCAATTCAACCCGTTTTGATGTAGTTCCTTGGTCCCCAAGTCCTTGGTCCCAGGCAGAAACAGTTAATGGACTGGCAAAACTTCAAAATTCCTTCCCATTGACGCCAAAGCCCTAGGGTTAAGTCTCAAACGACACCCTATTCCCTATATAGTGCACTACTTTTGACTTTTGACCAATTGGCCTCTGGTCAAAAGCAGTGCACTACTATGTAGGGAATAGGGTACAATTTGGGACGAAACCCTGGTCATTCACATCATGAGCCGACATGGTATTATATTGTTAAGATATTTTTCCAAACTTTAGAAAAGGTTGGGAATGGGTACCAGGATATAACCAGTATAGGCATAAGTGGCTTATCCCTATACTATTGAGTTGTCAATCCCACTCCTTTCCAGAAGGTCAAAAGAAAGTCTTATCCCCAAATCCAATTCAGAATATCAAAATTGAAATTGTTACTACAGTCTTTCCAGGGTGAGAGTGAGAGTGAGAGAGAGAGAGAGAAAGGGGGAGAGAGAGAGAGAGAGAGAGAGAGAGAGAGAGAGGGAGAGGGTGAGGGTGAGGGTGAGGGTGAGGGTGAGGGTGAGGGTGAGGGTGAGGGTGAGAGTGAGAGTGAGAGTGGGAGATCTTTCTGTTATTGTTTTAGGGCACATCTGCTGCTGGACCAGTCAGGTGGGCAGTGGTGTATATTCATGAATGCCAAGGGAAGCCAAGCTTCCCCAAAAAAATGTATCAAGAAAAAAAGAAGGAAAAAAACATCAAAATAATGTATCTTTCGTCTCTCTGTGTTTCATAATTTTCCATACATTTGCAAGAGGCTGAATGTATCTCACTGGAGAAAGCATCTGAGCGAGCGAAACAGCTCCCCTCTGATTGGGCATCTTTCTGACGTTGTCTGGTCATAAAGAGTATGACATCGTTGCTGCCTGTACCATTGAATGCCAGTGAGCATTTGGCCCCCTTGATATTTTTTAAATATAAATAATAGCCAATCCCCGTTGCGCTAAATTGACTTGTTAACTTGCTTGACCATGCTGTAGGTCATTTAACTGTTTGTTACATGCAATGTGCTTTGTGGACTTGACCGGACAGAGGTTGCTATCCAGTTTTGTTATGAAACCAAGGTGTTGTGAATTTATTCTGCCACTGTCTTCTTATTGTCTCGGCCTTAGGCCTGTATATGACGGCCACAAGGCATACGTACTAACGGGTTATAGAGCAAACAACGCAATTATAACAACACATAGGTTGTAATATGGCTTTTTCTTCTGGCTTGGCTTCCCCTGTGATTTTATCCACGCACCGCTACTGCAGGTGGGAAACCCTAGGAAAGATTCGGGGGTATGGATTATTGCTTCCATTCAGCCACAAGGGCATTAGTGAGGTCGGTCATTGATGTTGGGCGATTCGGCCTGGCTCGTAGTCGGCGTTCCAATTCATCCCAAAGATGTTCAATGAGGTTGAGGTCAGGGCACTTTGCAGGCCAGTCAAATTCTTCCACACCGATCTCGACAAACCATTTCTGTATGGACCTCACTTTGTGCACGGAGGAAAGGGCCTGAAACAGGAAAAGGCCTTCCCCAAACTGTTGCCACAAAGTTGGAAGCACAGAATTGTCTGGAATGGCATGATGTCCTTTCATCCTTTCACTGGAACAAAGGGGCCTTGCCCGAACCATGAAAAACAGCCCCAGACCATTATTCAAGCTCCACCAAACTTTACAGTGCACACTATGCATTGGGGCAGGTAGCTTTCTCCTTGCATCCGCCAGACCCAGATGTGTTCCATCGGACAGCCAGGTGGTGAAGTGTGATTCATCACCCCAGAGAACGTATTTCCACTGTACCAGAGTCCAATGGCGGCGAGCTTTACACCACTCCAGCCGACCATTGCCATTGCTCACGGTGTCTTAGGCTTGTGTGTACCTGCTCGGACAGGGAAATCCATTTCATGAAGCTGCCTACAAACAGTTATTGTGCTGACGTTGCTTCTTGAGGCAGTTTGGAACTCGGTAGTGAGTGTTGCAACCGAGGACCGATGATTTTTATGTGCTACGCAGTTCAGCACTCGGCGGTCCCATTTTGTGAGCTTGTGTGGCCTACCACTTTGTGGCTGAACCGTTGTTGCTCCTAGACATTTCCACTTCACAGTAACAGCAGTTACAGTTGACAGGGACAGCTCTATCAGGACAGAAATTTTACAAACTGACTTTTTGGAAAGGTGGCATCCTATGATGGTACCACGTTGAAAGTCACTGAGCTCTTCAGTAAGGTCATTCTACTGTCAATGTTTGTCTATGGAGATTGCATGGCTGTGTGCATAATTTTATACACCTGTCAGCAACGTGTTTGGCTGAAATAGCCGAGTCCACTAATTTGAAGAGGTGTCCACATACTTTTGTATATATAGTGTATGTACCCAACCTCTCAGCTGTTGTCATTGGAACCATCAGGAAAGTCGATGCAATGAAAATACAGGTTTTACAATCACTTTGGCACTAATTTCAGAACCTTGTGGTCATTTTTCAAAACTCTAGACACAAAACTCAAAATGGTCATCACTTGTAAAACACACATTGCATTGTGCATTCATATCTTTAAAGAAACCTTGCACTTGCAGAATCATTGGTTCAAATAACTCATTTATCATGAAATACCATAGGAACATTCATTTAGATCACACACACAAAAGATACCGATATAGTTTCACTGTGTAGTTGTTCATCATTATATACTGGGGCGGCAGGGTAGCCTAGTGGTTAGAGCGTTGGACTAGTAATTGAAAGGTTGCAAGTTCAAATCCCCGAGCTGACAAGGTACAAATCTGTCGTTCTGCCCCTGAACAGGCAGTTAACCCACTGTTCCTAGGCCGTCATTGAAAATAAGAATTTGTTCTCATCTGACTTGCCTAATTACATAAAAATAACAATTGTAGTACAAAATATGTGATACATGTTTCCTTATGTTACTACACGTAAATACATCACTGTAAAAGGACTAGTAGAGAGAATACTACAGACACAGTGGAATCATTGAACAAAATATGAAATGTATTGATGAAATACAATAAAATCACAAAATAGGTTTCTTTGAATCAAAGCAAAAATAATTAGCTACAAAAAAAACTACAGTAAAACTCAAACTGCAGTGTTCCTCACATGGCTTACTGTAAAAATCAAAACAAAGGATTGATTACTGTACTTCTATATTTCCATCAACCCTGTCTTGTGGATTTGGCCATAGGTTCTCATCCACATCACAAAGGATGTTTTCATTAGCCAAACATCTTGGGAAGAATCTTCGGGCATGGCGAATCCAGGCCTGACACTGGTCTGCCGTGATGTCATTGCATGCGCCATCCATGGCCTGGCGAAGGGCGGCTTGTTCGTGAGGGCGCCTATCATATACCTTCCACCTCCACGTGGAGAAAAATTCCTCAATCGGGTTAAGGAAAGGAGAGTATGGGGGTAAGTACAGGGTGGTAAATTATGGTTGGGACTGAAACCAGGCTTGCTCCATTTGAGCATGGTGGAACCAGACATTATCCCACACAATGACATAGGTCTTACCATCAGCTCTACAGACCTGATTTAGCTAATCAAGGAAGGTTACATTTGAACAGCGATTCATGTGGCTGCCTGCAACTCAATATATAAAATATATAGAGTAGAGAGCTTTAGATGTTGTTTGACCAAACATTAGAACAGGCAATATGAGTAATCTAAGCAACTTTGACCGTGGTATGATTGTTGATGCCACACATGGTGATTCCAGCATCTCAGAAACAGCTGCCCTCCTGGGATTTTTACACACTACAGTCTCCAGAGTTTACAGAGAATGATGCGATAAACAAAACCCATTCAGTGAGCGGTATTTCTGTGAACAAAAATACCTTTTGATGAGAGAGGTCAGAGGAGAATGTCCAGACTCATTCAAGCTCACAGAAAGGCCACAAATGCTCAAAAAACAGCTGTTTAAAACAGTGGTGTGCATAATGGCATCTCTTAACATACAACACCATGAATAATTCAGGCAGTTGTGGAGGCAAAAGGGGGTCCTACCCAGTACTAGATAGGTGTACGTAATAAAGTGGCCGGTGAGGGTACAGTAATGTCAAATCTGAAAACATGGTCTGGAAAAGGGGTACATGGGATCATAGAAACAGTGTCTGATGAAGAATGATGATGAAATATTACATCCATAGATAATGTAGTCCAATTGGTTCATGTTTCACGGTAATTGATGTCAATGGATCTCGTTATCCTGAAACTTTCATGATCTAAACATGGAATATTGTTTGTCAGTTTCCATAAAACTATGTATTAAGAGTAATCAAATCAAATCAAATCAAATGTATTCATATAGTCCTTCGTACATCAGCTGATATCTCAAAGTGCTGTACAGAAATCCAGCCTAAAACCCCAAACAGCAAGCAATGCAGGTGTAGAAGCACGGTGGCTAGGAAAAACTCCCTAGAAAGGCCAAAACCTAGGAAGAAACCTAGAGAGGAACCAGGCTATGTGGGGTGGCCAGTCCTCTTCTGGCTGTGCCGGGTGGAGATTATAACAGAACATGGCCAAGATGTTCAAATGCTCATAAATGACCAGCATGGTCGAATAATAATAAGGCAGAACAGTTGAAACTGGAGCAGCAGCACGGCCAGGTGGACTGGGGACAGCAAGGAGTCATCATGTCAGGTAGTCTTGGGGCATGGTCCTAGGGCTCAGGTCCTCCGAGAGAGAGAAGGAAAGAGAGAAGGAGAGAATTAGAGAATGCACACTTGGATTCACACAGGACACCGAATAGGACAGGAGAAGTACTCCAGATATAACAAACTGACCCTAGCCCCCCGACACATAAACTACTGCAGCATAAATACTGGAAGCTGAGACAGGAGGGGTCAGGAGTAATGCAACAGTTACTTATCATTTTGAGCAGTTGAATCAATTGATGGTTAGATCATTGTAATGAAATGAATAGACAGTCATCTCAGATGTAATGTATGAATTGCATTTTGAAATGGTAATACTTTGATGTCAAGTTGTGTCATTTTGAACAGGTGATTTTAGTTCAATGAACAAATGATCTTAGATGTATGTGCATTGTATCCAAGCAATTGGAAAAAGTGTTTGAGTTTTGAAAACTTAGCATTTTGATCATTGGTTGTGAGTTTTGTGTCCAGAGTTTTGAAAAATGACATCAAGGTTCTGAAATAGGTGCCAAAGTGATTGTAAAAAAATTGTAAGACCATTTAAGAGAAAACCAATTATTGGAGAAGAATATCTCAGCTGCAACTCCAAACACAACGTGTCTTTATATTTAATTAACTTTATTTCACAGAGACATCGCCATATGCCACGACTTAACCTCAATGATGTAATGTAAACAGTTAGTGTATATTTGTTTTACAGCGTGGTGGATGATGCTACTATCCTCTAGACCCCCATAAAGAAATTTGGTGTGTGTGTGTGTGTGTGTGTGTGTGTGTGTGTGTGTGTGTGTGTGTGTGTGTGTGTGTGTGTGTGTGTGTGTGTGTGTGTGTGTGTGTGTGTGTGTGTGTGTGTGTGTGTGTGGTAGCTAGCTGTGTGGCTGAGGCTAAAACGCTCCACTTCAGCCCTTTTGCCTTGAGAGGCCCATGATTGATGTGTCTTGGAGATCATTTGAACAGGAAATGGCTGAGCTTTACCACACAGATAGTGCATTTTCATCTTCCTTGCAGACCACCAGGGCTCTCAGTCCCCTGTGGTTGGTGGGGAATCAATGAAGGCAGGAAGGAAGGAGAGGAAGGACAGGATGGTATGTATGGTTCTCCTGAGGAAAGGTAGTTAGTGAACAGGCATAAAAAGAACAGGCATATTGGCAAAACAACATTTATTACTGGAAAATGACCAGTACTTACATGGAGTTCACTAGGTACAGACTACACCTTCGACATAAAACATTTGAGATAGTTTAAATGACTGCAGAATAACATGATTTGGAATTAGTTTGAATGATCTTTAGATGGTTGTAGATTGGAAGAGTCTTGATAGGTGTCATCAGAGGTGGGGTTGTAGGATGGAGAGGAAGATTATGGATGGTTGAAGCACCATCACGGTTCTGGATGGTTAGGGCATCGTGATGGTTCTGCATGTTTAAGGCATCGTGGTGGTTCTGGATGGTTAAGGCATTGTGATGCTTCTGGATGGTTAAGGCATCATGATGGATCTGGATGGTTAGGGCATCGTGATGGTTCTGGATGTTTAAGGCATTGTGATGGTTCGGGATAGTTAAGGCATCATGATGGATCTGGATGGTTAAAGGAGCTTCATGGTTCAGATGGTTGGTGGAGCATGATGGTTCTGGATGGTTAAAGGAGCTTCATGGTTCAGATGGTTGGTGGAGTTTGATGGTTCGAGAGGATGGTTGCTTGGTTGTCGTAGGATCGGAAAGGGGAGATGAAGACTCTGAGTGTTGGGATGGGAGTCCTGGTGGGCTCTGCTTCTTGGTGCAGAGTTGATCCCCTTTATGGATCCTGGAATGTAACAGGGAGAAGAGCAGAGGAGAAGAGACAGGAGGAGACAGGGAAGCCACTGGGCAAAAATGTGTTGAATCAACGTAGTTTCAATTTTCGGCCAGCCAGATAGGACCAGTTAGAAGTTGAACTGCCAGATTGGATATTTCAGCAGGCCAGATATGACCAGTTAGATAGTACCAGTCGGCCGGTCAGATATGACAAGATGGCTGGCCATATAGTAACAGTCGGTCAGTCAGATAGGACAAGTTGGCTGGCCATCTAGTAACAGTCGGTCAGTCAGATAGGACTTCTGGGTCGGCCAGCCGACTGGTCCATTCTGGCCGTCCGACCGACTGGTCCATTCTGGCCGTCCGACCGACTGGTCCATTCTGGCCGTACAACCGACTGGTCCTATCTGGCCGTCCGACCGACTGGTCCATTCTGGCCTTCCGACCGACTGGTCCATTCTGGCCGTCCGACCGACTGTCCATTCTGGCCGTCCGACCGACTGGTCCATTCTGGCCGTCCGACCGACTGGTCCATTCTGGCCGTTTGACCGACTGGTCCATTCTGGCCGTCTGACCGACTGGTCCTATCTGGCCGTCCGACCGACTGGTCCATTCTGGCCGTTTGACCGACTGGTCCATTCTGGCCGTCCGACCGACTGGTCCATTCTGGCCGTTTGACCAACTGGTCCATTCTGGCCGTCCGACCGACTGGTCCATTCTGGCCGTTTGACCAACTGGTCCATTCTGGCCGTCTGACCGACTGGTCCCTTCTGGCCGGGCCGGGTGATTCATCCTATCTGGCCGTCAATGACCGCCAATAACATTCATGTGATGACATGGAAAACTGATTGGATTTGCAAAATGTCATCAACATAAGGGCATTTCATCTTTTTCACCCGACTTTCAACCTATATCCAATGACATGGGGACATTTGTTGCTGATTTCACATTAAATTCAAGTTAGTTGACAACTCAACCAAATGTAAATCCAAACTAGACTTTGAACTGCCGTCTTTGCCAAGTGGGAAGCTTTGTCATTTCATACAATTGAAGTGATCTAAAATACCTAAGTTTTGTTTGCAAAATACTAGTTCTATTCTGTAATTTACAACCCTGTATGACTGGATGTCCATGTATTCAGTCAAAATACAAGTGAATCACACAGGAATGCTAAGAGCAATATTTAGGGAGATTGTAGAAGAGGTTAAATTGTGAAAATCAGCAGCAATAGTTTTGTTTTCAATGATAACATTAATTTCAAAATGGCTTTGCCTCCCAAACAGACAGGAAACAATAAATTGTGTGCAATAAACTGACTCCACTATAACGGTGATGATTAATTTTATAAAAAGTATCCTGCAAGATAATCCCGAAGCTATAAATTCAAACTCTGTTTCCCTGGCTCGCCAACAAACTGCAAAAACAGATAAACACACCCACTCAAATGAAAGAGTAGACTAGAGGCGACTGCTTCTCTGTGCAACAATAAAAGGGTCATTGTTGTCCGTGTTACCAGAGCCACAGGTCTCAGTGTAGCTCAGATGCCATTAGGACTCCCACCAGAAGCCAACAGGACGATCACTACTCCTCTTACTGCTCCTCTCGCCAATGTTTCAGTCTCCTCCAGTCTCCTGCAGGCTCACAGGAAATATCTATTGGATCTACAACTCTACCTCTGGGCTTTAGGATGATTCTTAACTTCCAGCAAAACTTGTGTGATAATATTGCCATAGTACTACAATTTTTGTCAGGTGTCATTTTTGGTCAATATCTCTTCTTAGCGGTTTTGATTTACCATAACATATCGATCTCAGGCTCCTCTCTAACAAGGGATGGTCATTGGTAATTGGTCAGTCACACCCCAATAATACTGGCTCTCATTGATCAGTCAGTCACACCCTAAACAATGTTAGCTGTCACGGTGGAAGAAAAGCTGCTAAACTGATCATCAACCTTGGAAGATCCAAGTCATAACAGACATACACAGAGAGTTGGGCTCAGATTTGTTATGTAATGTATTTCTAGCAGATTAACAACAGAATGTTGTTGTATAACTAGCAAACCTTCACTGTACAGTCTTAGAAAAAAGGTTTCCGAAATGTTTCTTCAGTTGTCCCCATAGGAGAACCATTTTTGGTTCCAGATAGTAGAACACTATTTGGAAAGGATCCTACTGTCACGCCCTGACCTTAGTTATCTTTATTTTCTTTATTATTTGGTTAGGTCAGGGTGCGACAAGGGTGGTTTGTTTAGTTGTTGTATTGTCTAGGTTTTTTTGTATGTCTAAGGGTTTCTCTAGTCTAGGTGTTTATATGTCTATGGTTGCCTAGATTGGTTCTCAATCAGAGGCAGCTGTTTATCGTTGTCTCTGATTGGGAACCATATTTAGGTAGCCATATTCCTTGTTTATTTTGTGGGTTGTTATTCTATGTTTAGTTGCCTGATCTGCACTAGCCATATTGTAGCATGGTTTGTTTAGTTCTGTTCAGTGTTCTCTCTTTTATTAAAGAGTTATGTTCGCTTACCACGCTGCGCCCTGGTCTCCTCTTTATGACCACCGTGACACCTACATGGAACCCAAAAGGGCTCTAACTCTAACCAAAATGGTTCTACCAAATGGTTATTCTATGGGGACGACCGAAGAATCCTTTTAGGTTTTAGCACTTTTCTAAGTGTGTATGCTTCAATTAGTCCTTTGATTTTTCTAAGTCTATGAGGAGTGTTCCTAGATTAGCAGCTACAGTATCGTTTCTGGTAGAATCTAGTCTCTGGCTGAATGTACATAGTGAAGTGGGCATTTTTACAGACTACCCATCCCTCATTTTAGCTCAGCGTGAAACTGCAATATGTATAGCAATGATGGGCTTCTTCTAAAGAAACTGTTTAACCGACATCTGTTCAGCAGACAGTTGTAACACTGATCACTGAACATATGGCCTAGCAACATCTTCGTCAGTGTTGTTGTGATAATAGCTGCATTACCTTGGCATAGACCTTTCCTCACGGAACAATAGTTATGTGAATTTGAAAACGGTGTCTGGTCTATTCCTGGGACTTGTAACATGACTGAGTTTCAGTGAGCTCCTGAGAAAGTAGTTCCAGTCAGACCACCTTGGATCCATACGCCTTTGGCAATGTAGTTCGCACACGCACACACACCTTCAATCCCATGGAGGACCACAAACAACATGGAGGTTATCTCTCAAAATAGTAAAGAAATAAGAAATAAATTAGAAATACATTTACAAAGGTAGAGTGAGTTTTTATGTCATTGTTTTGATGACTTGACTTTTTTTATACTAGGTACATTTTTCAGGCTGAGGACTGGAGGGGGATTTCGGTGCCAAGCGAAATACACAAAAAAATGATTGTCAACCAAACAGAACTGCATGATGTTGTTGAAATGTTTTTACAGTGTGCTGCATAAATTGGCTAAACCTTTTACATTCTCATGGAGCTGGAAAACCTCACGTCTGACAGAATATCATCTTCGGTTTTTGGTGATGATATGTTATTGTTTACATTTAGTAGTAGCAATAATTTAGAGGAGTGGCCACCAACTGGTCGATCTCCAAGGCATTCCTCGTCGATCTCCAAGGCATTCCTCGTCTATCTCCAAGGCATTCCTCGTCGATCTCCAAGGCATTCCTAGTCGATCTCCAAGGAATTCCTAGTCGATCTCCAAGGCATTCCTAGTCGATCTCCAAGGCATTCCTAGTCGATCTCCAAGGCATTCCTCGTCGATCTCCAAGGCATTCCTCGTCTATCTCCAAGGCATTCCTCGTCAATCTCCAAGGCATTCCTCGTCTATCTCCAAGACATTTCTAGTCGATCTCCAAGGTATTCCTAGTCGATCTCCAAGGAATTCCTAGTCGATCTCCAAGGCATTCCTAGTCGATCTCCAAGACTTTCCTAGTCGATCTCCAAGACATTCCTAGTCGATCTCCAAGACATTCCTAGTTGATCTCCAAGGCATTCCTAGTCGATCTCCAAGGCATTCCTAGTCGATCTCCAAGACTTTCCTAGTCGATCTCCAAGACATTCCTAGTCGATCTCCAAGACATTCCTAGTCGATCTCCAAGGCATTCCTAGTCGATCTCCAAGGCATTCCTAGTCGATCTCCAAGACTTTCCTAGTCGATCTCCAAGACATTCCTAGTCGATCTCCAAGACATTCCTAGTTGATCTCCAAGGCATTCCTAGTCGATCTCCAAGGCATTCCTAGTCGATCTCCAAGGCATTCCTCGTTGATCTCCAAGGCATTCCTCGTCTATCTCCAAGGCATTCCTCGTCAATCTCCAAGGCATTCCTAGTCGATCTCCAAGACATTCCTAGTCGATCTCCAAGGCATTCCTAGTCGATCTCCAAGGCATTCCTAGTCGATCTCCAAGGCATTCCTAGTCGATCTCCAAAACTTTCCTAGTCGATCTCCAAGACATTCCTAGTCGATCTCCAAGGCATTCCTAGTCGATCTCCAAGGCATTCCTAGTCGATCTCCAAGGCATTCCTAGTCGATCTCCAAGGCATTCCTAGTCAATCTCCAAGACATTCCTAGTCGATCTCCAAGGCATTCCTAGTCGATCTCCAAGGCATTCCTAGTCGATCTCCAAGACATTCCTAGTCGATCTCCAAGGCATTCCTAGTCGATCTCCAAGGCATTCCTAGTCGATCTCCAACGCATTCCTAGTCGATCTCCAAGACATTCCTAGTCGATCTCCAAGGCATTCCTAGTCAATCTCCAAGGCATTCCTAGTCGATCTCCAAGACATTCCTAGTTGATCTCCAAGGCATTCCTAGTCGATCTCCAAGGCATTCCTAGTTGATCTCCAAGACATTCCTAGTTGATCTCCAAGGCATTCCTAGTTGATCTCCAAGACATTCCTAGTTGATCTCCAAGGCATTCCTAGTTGATCTCCAAGACATTCCTAGTTGATCTCCAAGACATTCCTAGTTGATCTCCAAGGCATTCCTAGTCGATCTCCAAGACATTCCTAGTTGATCTCCAAGGCATTCCTAGTCGATCTCCAAGACATTCCTAGTCGATCTCCAAGGCATTCCTAGTCGATCTCCAAGCCATTCCTAGTCGATCTCCAAGGCATTCCTAGTCGATCTCCAAGGCATTCCTAGTCGATCTCCAAGGCATTCCTAGTCGATCTCCAAGGCATTCCTAGTTGATCTCCAAGACATTCCTAGTCGATCTCCAAGGCATTCCTAGTCGATCTCCAAGGCATTCCTAGTCGATCTCCAAGGCATTCCTAGTCGATCTCCAAGACATTCCTAGTCGATCTCCAAGGCATTCCTAGTCGATCTCCAAGCCATTCCTAGTCGATCTCCAAGACTTTCCTAGTCGATCATCAAACATTTCTGTAAAAACCTGTAAATAAGCCTTGCGTTCCTATTTTTTTCATTCATCTCGAGTTGTTGGATGGTAGGTGCACCAGATTCACTTCCCCTGCTCGCCGGGTAGTTGATGTGTTCCCAATTTTAACCAATTCATATGTCTGGAGGTACAAACTCTGACTTCCCGGAGTGAGCAAATCTCCACTGGCCAATCAGATTACTTTTTTAGGGAGTAGATCAGCTTTAATATTTCAGATAGATTGTGGGTTCCATCAATGTTATTGTCTGCATCATTTCCAATCTACAATATATTTTTTGTAAATATATAAAATACATATTTTGATATATATTTTCTTTATTATTTTCCCCTAACCCTACCATCCCGTAATTAGTGTAAACTAATGGACAACAACTCTTAGGCTTCTACGTCCAGTTTATACATACTATATACATTTTACGGTCACAGTATATTTTACAATAGTTGTCTTTTGCTTTTTTTGAGTCCCATCCTTCAGCTCCACTCAACCCTCCCAAGTATCTCTGAACACCATCCGGTTATGATTTCTATTTGTCATATATTTTTCAAATCTTCTGTGATGTCTCACAAAACCTTTCTATTCTCATAGATTCTAGATTGTAAATTAAAAATATAATTTTTTGCTCAGAGTATTATTATATTATTGATTGATTGACTATGACTTTTTAAATCACACAGCAGTGCTATTTGCAGAGTTAGCTCCAGGTATTTGTTGCAATTCTTCAGACATTCCTGAACCTGCGACCAAAAACAAGCTACTTATGGGCAGTACAAAAACAAATGATCCAATGATTCTGTCTCTTCGCAGCAAAATCTGCAGAGCTGGGATGGTTGTATCCCCCAAATATATAATGTTCTACTGGTTGCAATTTTGTAAAATAATTTAAATTTAAAAACTAACTTTTGTATCCAGCATTGTTTTGTGTATCAGTTCATAAACAATGTGCCATGGAATCGGTACATCGAAAATCTCTTTTTTGTCACGCCCTGGTCTTAGTATTTTGTGTTTTCTTTATTTATTTGGTCAGGCCAGGGTGTGACATGGGTTTTGGTATGTGGTGTGTTTTGTCTTGGGGTTTTTCATAGGTATTGGGATTGTGGCTTAGTGGAGTTTTCTAGCTTAGTCTATGGCTGTCTGAAGTGGTTCTCAATCAGAGGCAGGTGTTTATCGTTGTCTCTGATTGGGAACCATATTTAGACAGCCATATTCTTTGAGTGTGTTGTGGGTGATTGTCCTTGTTCCTGTCTCTGTGTTACGTTGCACCAGTATAGGCGTCTTGGTCTTGGTCTTGGTCTTGGTCTTGGTCTTGGTCTTGGTCTTGGTCTTGGTCTTGGTCTTGGTCTTGGTCTTGGTCTTGGTCTTGGTCTTGGTCTTGGTCTTGGTCTTGGTCTTGGTCTTGGTCTTGGTCTTGGTCTTGGTCTTGGTTAGTTGTTTTATTAAACATGAATCTAAATAGCCATGCCGCATTTTGGTCCGACTCTCTTTCACATGAAGATAGCCGTTACACTTTTGAAATCAATATGACACAGCTGTCAATTTTTTGGTCCTTAAATTAAACTGGTAAACTTTCTTATTCATCACAATTTTGTTTAGCAAATGTTGGTCTTTAATTCAGGGTAGACAGACAAGTTCCTTACTTTCTCCCCCTTCCACGTGTCTCTTCCTTTTTTGCAGTAATGCTGCGATTATGTGGTTGTAATTTTGAGTAGAGCAGACATTTCCATATATTTTAACTGCATTAAAGTTTAGAAATCTCAGTCTCAACTTTGTTGCATCTTTCTTTTACACTTGCTACATTACGGCAGACATGGTATTCTGAAAGCTGGTTGCAATTTCAGTTTAATCCACCAGAACAGACAGAACAAATTCTACAAGAAATATAACTCCACCAGTCCTATTTATGATATTATTTACAAAGATTACACATATATTTTGGGGGTGAATTTTCAATTTGTATGCTTAAGTTCAACCGTAATATTTGTTGTAGAATTTGTTCTGTCTGTTCTGGTGGATTAAACTGAAATTGCAACCAGCTTTCAGATTACCGTGTCTGCCATAATGTAGCAGGTGTAAAAGAAAGACTGTGAGATTTCTAAACTTTAAAAACATGACTAGAGAGAAACTATCGATGAATACAGTAAAGAGCTGATGTTTTTATGAGTTCATGTTTACATTTTAACTCAGCATTGTCAACACTTTTTATTCAACACTTTTTTAAGCCATAATATTATCCCTACTTACACTAGCACTACAACCAGCACTGCAGTTGCAATGAATGGGTAAGAAAGTGTATCGATAGGTTTGCATTGTTGTTATTAGCAGCTTGGGTCTTTTTCATATCAAGGAAAGTTTCATTTTCTCTGGTTATAGGACATAAAATATTATTTCCACGCATAATAAAGAGATATACACTGAGTGAACAAAACATTAAGAACACCTTCCAAATATTGAGTGCTTCCCACTTTTGTGTCAAGTTGGCTGGATGTCCATTGGGTGGTGGACTATTATTGATACACACGAAAAACTGTTGAACATGAAAAACCCAGCAGCGTTGCAGTTCTTGACACAAATTGGTGCGCCTGGCACCTACTAACATACCTGTTCAAAGGCACTTTAATATTTTGTCTTGCCCTTTCACGCTCTGAATGGCACGCATATACAATCCATGTCTGAATTGTCTCAAGGCTTAAAAATCCTTCTTTAACCTGTCTACTCCCCTTCATCTATACTGTTTGAAGTGGATTTAACAGGCAACATCAATAAGGAATCATAGATTTCACCTGGATTCACCTGGTCAGTCTGTCATCGAAAGAGCAGGTGTTCTTAGCGTTTTGTACACTCAGTGTATGTGATTGTATACAAATGTTTTAGTCAAAATAAAATCTGTTAGGGCTTCTTGCGGTCAATTTCCAGTCTACAAATAATTGTCATTATGTTCCGGCCCCTTGACCACAAGAAAAGAAAAGAAGAAGAAAAGATTGGCTGAATCTAGTTGATGATCCCTGATCTAGGCTGTCGAGGCAGACAGGAAAAACACTGGTTGGAGATCACACAAGGGCAGTCTAGCCTACGGCAGTAACAGTGGGTGAGACCACACTAGGACCATACTTGCCCGCAGGATGTGTTTTGAAACAGCAACACAAACACACACGCACACACGCACTCATGCACACACACACACACACACACATACACACACACACACAGACACACATAAACACACACAGACGAAACACTCCTCCCTTTTCTCACATTTCCGTCCACACACATACACACACACCTCTTTTCACGTTGTCCACACAGTCCACACACGTTACATGACCCCCATAACTCTGGTGACGCATGCTGCCCGGGCCACTCATGATGTTATTTCACGGCCCCTGGGGGCCCCACATGGCAACACACTGCAGCACAGCGCTGCAGTTTCTCCACATCCTGAGAGGAGCTGAGTTGAGCGTTTTGGCTTGGTGCTTTTGTGCACCTTTCAACTATCTCTCTCACACAAACACACACACACATAAACATACACACACACACACACACACAAACACACACACACACAAACAGCCAGGAACTTCCAGTCACAGTGAAGATTTATGAATCCCCTCACTGTCGGTGGCTCAGGCTCTCTGCAGAGAGCAGAGGGGTTTGTTCTTTAAACAATAACATCCAACCAACCCACCACGGAGGAGAGATGAGATGGAACTCTATGGGTCATATACTGTAACTCTCTGGGATGGCAGAGCAGTGCTCAGGCTTAGCTGGGCTGGCCAAACGTAGCATCTTATCATCACTGACAGTTACTTCAATAAGGGTTCTATGTGGCATTCTAGGGACATTATCAGAAGCAGATATAACAGAAAATGTATCACATTAAGTTGCCTTCATTATAACACTGTATTCAATCTAGTAATAATATTGTATTAGCATGTCATTACACAGCATAAAGACCATGAAAACACCATTGAGTGATGATCATATTGTGACCAATCCCATTGACAGGTGACCAGGCAACATTGTACAGAACACAGACCGTCTCTAGTTTAGATCTACTGTTGTCCATGACTTTAATCAAATCAAATCACATTTTATTCGTCACATGCGCCGAATACCACATTTAACATTTACATTTAAGTCATTTAGCAGACGCTCTTATCCAGAGCGACTTACAAATTGGTGAATTCACCTTCTGACATCCAGTGGAACAGCCACTTTACAATAGTGCATCTAAATCATTTAAGGGGGGGGGGTGAGAAGGATTAGACCATACAGTGAAATGCTTACTTACAAGCCCTTCACCAACGATGCAGTTTTAAGAAAATACCTAAAAAATAAAAAGTTTTTAAAAGTATGCGATAAGAAAAACAAATAATTGAAGAGCAGCAGTAAATAACAATAGTGGGGTTATATACAGGGGGTACGGGTACAGAGTCAATGTGTTAATATGCGGAGGCACCGGTGTCGAGGTATTTGAGATAATTATGATTATGCAGGTAGGGTTGTCAAGGTGGCTCTGCATAGATAATAACAGAGAGTTGCAGCAGTGTAATGGGGAGGGGAGGGGGTGCAAATAGTCTGGGTAGCCATTTTATTAGCTATTCAGGAGTCTTAGGGCTTGAGGGTTGAAGCTGTTCAGAATCCTCTTGGACCGAGCCTTAGTGCTCCGGTACCGCTTGCCGTGCGGTAGCAGAGACAATAGTCTATGACTAGGGTGGCGGGAGTCTTTGACGATTTTTAGAACCTTCCTCTGACACCACCTGGTATAGAGGTCCTGGATGGCAGGGAGCTTGGCCCCGGTGATGTACTGGGCTGTACGCATTACCCTCTGTAGTGCCTTGTGGTCGGAGGCCGAGCAGTTGCCATACCAGGCAGGAATGCAATCAGTCAGGATGCTCCCGATGGTGCAGCTGTAAAATCTTTGAGGATCTGAGGACCCATGCCAAGTCTCCTGAGTGGGAATAGGTTTTGTCGTGCCCTCTTCACGACTGTCTTGGTGTGCTTGGACCATGTTAGTTTGTTGTTGATGTGGATGCCAAGGAACTTGAAGCTCTCAACCTGCTCCACAGCAGCCCCGTCAATGAGAATGGGGGGCATGCTCGGTCCTCTTTCTCCCGTAGTCCACACTCATCTCCTTTGTCTTGATCACGTTGAGGGAGAGGTTGATGTCCTTGCACCATATGCTCAGGTCTCTGACCTCCTCCCTATAGGCTGTCTCATTGTTGTCGGTGATCAGGCCTACCACTGTTGTGTCATCAGCAAACTTAATAATGGTGTTGGAGTTGTGCCTGGCCGTGCAGTCATGAGTGAACAGGGAGTACAGGAGGGGATTGAGTACACGCCCCTGAGGGGCCCCCGTGTTGAGGATCAGCGTGGCGGATGTGTTGTTACCTAGCTTTACCACCTGGGGGCGGCCCGTCAGGAAGTCTAGGACCCAGTTGCAGAGGGAGGTGTTTAGTCCCAGGGTCCTTAGCTTAGTGGTGAGCTTTGAGGGCACTATGATGTTGATCGCTGAGCTGTAGTCAATGAATAACATTCTCACATAGGTGTTCCTTTTGTCCAGGTGGGAAAAGGCAGTGTGGAGTGCAATAGAGATTGCATCATCTGTGGATCTGTTGGTGCGGTATGCAAACTGGAGTGGGTCTAGGATTTCTGGGATAATGGTGTTGATGTGAGCCATGACAGCCTTTCAAAGCATTTCATGGCTACAGACGTGAGTGCTACGGGACGGTAGTCATTTAGGCAGGTTACCTTAGTATTCTTGGGCACAGGGACTATGGTGGTCTGCTTGAAACATGTTGGTATTACAGAATCAGACAGGGAGAGGTTGAAAATGTCATTGAAGACACTTGCCAGTTGGTCAGCTCATGCTCGGAGTACACGTCCTGGTAATCCGTCTGGCCCAGCGGCCTTGTGAATGTTGACCTGTTTAACTTTCAAAGCATTTCATGGACCCATCCCGTTAGCGGGATCATTTTCGTCAACATTTTCAAAATTCAAATTCAAATTAAATTACTAAAAATATTTAACTTTCATGAAATTACAAGTGCAGTATAGCAAAACACAGCTAACCTTTGTTGTTAATCCGCCTGGCGTGTCAGATTTCAAAAAAGCTTTTCCGCGAAAGCATATCAAGCGTTTATGTAAGGACATCTCTCTCAGCAGACAAAACATTACAAACAGCTAGCAGCAAAGTAGATTGGTCACGAAAGTCAGAAAAGCAATAAAATGAATCAATTACCTTGATGATCTTCGGATGTTTGCGCTCACGAGACTCCCAGTTACACAATAAATGTTCCTTTTGTTCCATAAAGATTATTTTTATATCCAAAATACCTCCATTTGTTTGGCGCGTTATGTTCAGTAATCCACAGGCTCGAGCGGTCACCCTAAAGTGAAAAGTTCGTAAAGTCCGTAGAAACATGTCAAACATTTTTTTATAATCAATCCTCAGGTTGTTTTTACAATATGTAATCAATAATATTTCAACCGGACCGTAGCTTTTTCAATAGGAGTGAGAGAGAAAATGTCTGCTCCAAGCTGCTCGCGCATGCAAAACGCTGCTGGCACCCAGCCATCCACTGACGCGATGTGATCTTTCTCGCTCATTTTTCAGAATAATTGCCTGAAACCATGTCTAAAGACTGTTCAGACCATATGGAAGCCGTAGGAAAATGAATCTGGTTGATATCCCTTTAAATGGAGGGAAGGCATGCAATGGAACAGAGAGGTTTCAGGAAAAACAGCACTTGCTGGTTGGATTTTCCTCAGGTTTTCGCCTGCAAAATCAGTTCTGTTTCTATCCTAATCTGACAATTATATGCTTATTCTAGATTCTGGAACTGAGAAATAGGCAGTTTCATTTGGGTATGTTTTTCATCCAAACATAAAAATACTGCCCCCTACACTCAACAAGTTAAAGGTCTTACTCATATACTTACCCCCACCGCGACGTCCCCAAAGGCAAACTTTCTAGCCCCTGCTATCTGCTTGCTTGCTAACCCGGTCTGCTAACTGCTAGCTTGCCTGCCCAGTCTGCTAACTGCTAGCCCTTGCTAACTGCTAGCTTACCTGCCCGGTCTGTAACTGATAGCCCATGCTAACTGCTTGCTTGCTAACCCGGCCTGCTAACTGCTAGATTGCCCGGTCTACTAGCTGCTAACTTGTTTAGCCCCGGCCTGTTAGCTTGTTAGCATCGGTCTGCTAACAGTCTGAATCGCCGTGTCCCCAGCCAGCCCAACCACTCACTGGACCCATATGTTCACTTGGCTACGCATGCCTCTCTCTAATATCAATATGCCTTGTCCATTACTGTCCTGGTTAGTGATTACTGTCTTATTTCACTGTAGAGCCTCTAGCCCTGCTCAATATGCCTTAACCAACCATGTTGTTCCACCTCCTACATATGCGATGACATCACCTGGTTTAAACATCTCTAGAGACTATATCTCTCTCTTCATTACTCAATTCCTAGGTTTACCTCCAATGTACTCACATCCTATCTTACCTTTGTCTGTACACTATGCCTTGAATCTATGCTCTCGTGCCCAGAAACCTGCCCCTTTTACTCTCTGTTCTGAACGTGCTAGACGGCCAGTTCATATAGTCATTAGCCGTACCATTATCCTACTTCTCCTCTGTTCCTCTGGTGATGTGGAGGTTAATCCAGGTCCTGCAGTGCCTAGCTCCACACCCACCCCCCAGGTGCTCTCATTTGTTGACTTCTGTAAACGTAAAAGCCTAGGTTTCATGCATGTTAACATTAGAAGCCTACTCCCTAAGTTTGTTTTACTCACTGCTTTAGCACACTCTGCCAACCCAGATGTCTTAGCCGTGTCTGAATCCTGGCTTAGGAAAACCACCAAAAACACTGAAATCTCCATAGCTAACTATAACATTTTCCGCCAACATAGAACAGCCAAAGGGGGCAGTGTTGCAATCTACTGCAAAGATAGCCTGCAGAGTTCTGTGTTACTATCTAAGTCTGTACCCAAACAATTTGAGCTTCTACTTCTAAAAATTCACCTTTCCAGAAACAGGTCTCTCGCTGTTGCCGCTTGCTATAGACCTCCCTCTGCCCCCAGCTGTGCCCTCGATACCATATGTGAGTTGATGGCCTCCCATCTATCTTCTGAGCTACTAGGTGACCTAAACTGGGACATGCTTAACACCCCGGCCATCCTACAAACTAAGCTTGATGCCCTCAATCTCACACAAATTATCAATGAACCTACCAGGTACAACCCCAAATCAGTAAACACGGGCACCCTCATAGATGTCATCCTAACGCCCTCCAAATACACCTCTGCTGTTTTCAATCAATATCTCAGTGATCACTGCCGTATTGCCTGCATCCGTAATGGGTCTGCGACCAAACGACCTCCACTCATCACTGTCAAACGCTCCCTGAAACACTTCTGCGAGCAGCCCTTTCTAATCGACCTGGCCGGGGTATCCTGGAATGACATTGACCTCATCCCGTCAGTAGATGATGCCTGGCTATTCTTTAAAAGTGCCTTCCTCACCATCTTAAATGAGCATGCCACTCTCAAAAAATTTGAACTAGGAATAGATTTAGCCCTTGGTTCACTCCAGACCTGTCTGCCCTTGACTAGCACAAAAACATCCTGTTGCGTTCTGCTTTAGCATCGAATAGCCCCTGTGATATGCATTTCTTCAGGGAAGTTAGGAACAAATATACACAGGCAGTTAGAAAATCTAAGGCAAGCTTTTTCAAACAGAAATTTGCATCCTGTAGTACTAACGCAAAAAAGTTCTGGGATACTGTAAAGTCCATGGAGAATAAGAGCACCTCCTCCCAGCTGCCCACTGCTCTGAGGTTAGGAAAAACTGTCACCACCAATAAATCCACCATAATTGAGCATTTCAATAAGCATTTCTCTACAGCTGGCCATGCTTTCCACATGGCTATCCCTGCCCCGGTCAACTGCCCGGCACCCTCCACAGCAACCCGCCAAAGCCCCCACCATTTCTCCTTTACCCAAATCCAGATAGCTGATGTTCTGAAAGAGCTGCAAAATCTGGACCCCTACAAATCAGCCGGGCTAGACAATCTGGATAATCTGGACCCTCTGCCGAAATTGTTGCAACCCCTATTACTAGCCTGTTCAACCTCTCTTTCGCATCGTCTGAGATTCCCAAAGATTGGAAAGCTGCCGCGGTCATCCCCCTCTTCAAAGGGGGTGACACTCTAGACCCAAACTGCTACAGACCTATATCTATTCTACCCTGTCTTTCTAAGGTCTTCGAAAGCCAAGTTAACAAACAGATTACTGACCATTTTGAATCCCACCATACCTTCTCTGCTATGCAATCTGTTTCAGAGCTGGTCATGGGTGCACCTCAGCCACGCTCAAGGTTCTAAACGACATCATCACCGCCATCGATAAGAGACATTACTGTGCAGCCGTATTCATCGACCTGGCCAAGGCTTTCGATTCTGTCAATCACAACATGCTTATTGGCAGACTCGACAGCCTTGGTTTCTCAAATGATTGCCTCGCCTGGTTTACCTACTACTTATCTGATATAGTTCAGTGTGTCAAATCGGAGGACCTGTTATCCGGACCTCTGACAGTCTCTATAGGGGTGCCACAGGGTTCAATTCTCGGGCCGACTCTCTTTTCTGTATACATCAATGATGTTGCTCTTGCTGCTGGTGATTCTCTGATCCACCTCTACGCAGACGACACCATTCTGTATACTTCTGGCCCCTCCTTGGACACTGTGTTAACTAACCTCCAGACGAGCTTCAATGCCATACAACTCTCCTTCCGTGGCCTCCAACTGCTCTTAAACGCAAGTAAAACTAAATGCATGCTATTCAACTGATCACACCTGCTCGCCCGTTCAGCATCACTACTCTGGACGGCTCTGACTTGGAATACGTGGACAACTACAAATACCTGGGTGTCTGGTTAGACTGTAAACTCTCCTTCCAGACTCACAGTTTTATTTATTTATTATTTATTTTACCTTAATTTTACTATGCAAGTCAGTTAAGAACAAATTCTTATTTTCAATGATGGCCTAGGAACAGTGGGTTAACTGCCTGTTCAGGGGCAGAATGACAGATTTGTACGTTGTCAGATCGGGGATTTGAACTTGCAACCTTTCGGTTACTTGTCCAATGCTCTAACCACTAGGCTACCCTGCCGCCCCACATTAAGCATCTCCAATCCAAAATTAAATCTAGAATCGGCTTCCTATATCGCAATAAAGCATCCTTCACTCATGCTGCCAAACATACTCACGTAAAACTGACCATCCTACCGATCCTCGACTTTGGTGATGTCATCTATAAAATAGCCTCCAACACTCTACTCAACAAACTGGATGCAGTTTATCACAGTGCCATCCGTTTTGTCACCAAAGCCCCATAACTACCCACCATTGCGACCTGTACGCTCTCGTTGGTTGGCCCTCGCTTCATACTCGTCGCCAAACCCACTGGCTACAGGTTATCTACAAGTCTCTGCTCGGTAAAGCCCTGCCTTATCTTAGCTCACTGGTCACCATAGCAGCACCCACTAGTAGAACGCGCTCCAGTAGGTATATCTCACTGGTCACCCCCAAAGCCAATTCCTCCTTTGGTCATCTTTCCTTACAGTTCTCTGCTGCCCATAACTGGAACGAATTGCAAAAATCTCAGCTGGGCAGCTCTCGGCTGTGCTTCCCTTTGCAGTCTGTAATAGTTTGCAAGCCCTGCCACATCCGACGAGCATCGGAGCCGGTGTAGTACAATTCGATCTTACTCCTGTATTGACGCTTTGTCTGTTTGATGGTTCGTCGGGGGGCATAGCGGGATTTCATATAAGCTTCCGGGTTGGAGTCCCACTCCTTGAAAGTGGCAGCTCTAACCTTTATCTCAGTGCGAATGTTGTCTGTAATCCACAGCTTCTGGTTGGGTATGTACGTACAGTCACTGTGGGGACGACATCCTCAGTGCACTTATCAATAAAGCCTGTGACTTATGTTGTGTACTCCTCAATGCCATCTGAAGAATCCCGGAACATATTCCAGTCTGTGCTAGCAAACAGTCCTGTAGTTTAGCATCTGCTTCATCTGACCACTTTTTTATAGACCAACTAACTGGTTCTTCCTGCTTAAATGTTTGCTTGTAAGAAGGAATCATGAGGATAGAATTATGGTCAGATTTGCCAAATGGAGGGCAAGGGAGAATTTTGTACGCGTCTCTGTGTGTGGAGTAGAGATGGTCTAGAATTCTTTTCCCTCTGGTTGCACATTTAACATGTTGATAGAAATTCGGTAAAACTGATTTAAATTTCCCTACATTAAAGTCCCCGGCCACTAGGAACACCACTCCTGGATGAGCTTTTTCCTATTTGCTTATGGCGGAATGCAACTCATTTAGTGCGGTTTTAGTGGTATCTAGACAGCTACGAAAAATACAGATGAAAACTCTCTGGGTAAATAGTGTGGTCTACAGCTTATCATAAGAAACGCAACCTCAGGCGATCAAAGCTTTGAGACTTCCTTAGATATCGTGCACCAGCTGTTGTTTACATAAATGCATAGCCCCCACCCCCTTTTGTATTTTTTGCGTACCATCATCTTTGAAATGCAAGAACAAGGCCATATGGTATTATTCCAGCCCAGTTACAATTTAGATTTTGGCCACTAAATGGCAGCAGTATATGTGCAAAGTTTTAGACTGATCCAATGAACCAATCAAGACTGCCCAAATATGCCTAATTAATTTATTAATAACTTTTCATGTTCAAAATTGTGCACTCTCCTCAAACAATAGCATGGTATTCTTTCACTATAATAGCTACTGTAAATTGGACAGTGCAGTTAGATTAACAAGAATTTAAGCTCTCTACCAATATCAGATATGTCTATGTCCTGGGAAATATTCTTGTTACTTACAACCTCATCCAATCGCATTAGCTTACGTTAGCTCAACCGAAGGGACACTGATCCCGAAGAGGTTTTAATGTTGTCGTTCATCCACGACTCAGTGAAGCATAAAATATTTCAGTTTTTATTGTCCTGTTGGTAGGATATACGTGCTTTCAGTTCATCCCATTTATTTTCTTGCAATTGAACGTTAGCTAGCAGAATGGAGGGGAGATAATCCACTCGTCGCCTGGTCCTCACAAGGCACCCTGATCTTTTGCCTCGAAATATCAGTTTCCTTCTCCAGCGAATCACAGGGATCGGGGCCTGGTCGGGTGTCAACAGTATATCCCTCGCATCCGACTCATAGAAGAAAAGAGTGAATGGTCTAACATGAGTGTAATGTTCAGAATAATATTGCTGACGAAGCATTTTGAGAAGTACCTCACAGTTTGTTTTATTTCATTTTGTTCATACGCTTCCTACACGATACGTTCCAATTCCTCTCCTTCTCTTTGCTTCCCACCCCACTTGGCCCTCTCTCTCTCTTTCATTTTCTCTCGCCCGCTCTCTCTCTACCTCTCTTTCTCCCTCTCCTACTTCCCCTCTCTTCCACTTTCTCTCTCTCTCCTGTTCCAGACAGTTGAACATATGCCAGATCTCTCCGGCCCAGGCAGAATGGTGTGTGGGGGTAGAGAGAGTGATGACAGACCAGTCATAACATGTGCAGGAGACTGCCATTAGCACCTTTGGGTATTTCATTACTTTCAGTTTGAAAGGAACAGCCTTGGTTTATTATTTAATGACCAATAATTGCTGTAGTTAATAGGGAACAAGCGCTGAGAAAGCAGAAGTAGTTCATAAGGATCCCTCACACACACACACACACACACACACACACACACACACACACACACACACACACACACACACACACACACACACACGGATAATAAGGTATTGAGGACTTCTGAGCTGTGTTTTAAGTCTCAATCATTATGAAAAAAAAGGCTAAACGGATCCTAGATCAGTACTCCTACTCTTAGACTTTGTGTATAATCACCTAGTGTACTGGGCCAATTTTCACAAAGCGTCTCAGAGTTGGAGTGTTGTTCTAGAATCAGGTCCCCCCATTATTCATTATGTTTTAAAGGGCAGAACTGATCCTAGATCAACACTCTTACTCTTCGACTGTGAATAATCCCCAGTGATCTGGTTACTGCTCTATACCCTCACAGGCTGTAAAGTGCTTCAAGCTCTGTGGCCAAGAGGAAAGAGGAAAGCGCTGGTCACTCACGTTATATCCCCCATTTGTTTATAGCCCTGCGCTCTCCTCTCTTCCTCTCTGTACAGCCCTCTACTTCACGCCATCCTTTATCAAACAAACACGCCCAGGCTTTTCAATCTAGCACACTGCTTAAATGTCTGTCTTCAGCAGTGTTAAACCGTCACCATCGTGTGTGTGTGTGTTAGTGTGTGTTAGTGTGTGTGTGTGGTGTGTGTGGAATAGTGATGAAACCTCAACTGGACCTCCAGGGGTATCCCTGTGGTAGGAGTTCAGCCAACATGTTTTCACTGTATAGTATACCGTGGTTGTGTTGTGATGAATTAAGATTTACTTGAGGGAATTCAATAGATTTAAAAAATATATACAGTGGGGCAAAAAAAGTATTTAGTCAGCCACCAATTGTGCAAATTCTCCCACTTAAAAAGATGAGAGAAAATCACATTGTAGGATTTTTCACCATAATTTGCAAATAAATAAATTAAAAATCCTACAATGTGATTTTTCTGGATTTTTTTTCTCATTTTGTCTGTCATAGTTGAAGTGTACCTATGATGAAAATTACAGGACTCTCTCATCTTTTTAAGTGGGAGAACTTGCACAATTGGTGGCTGACTAAATACTTTTTTGCCCCACTGTATGCATTGCGTTTCAGACAGGAATTTTAGACAGGACTGATACAGCCAGACAGAAACAGACAGGACTGAAACAGACTTAGACAGGACTGATACAGGCAGACAGAAACAGACAGGACTCAGACAGACTCAGACAGGACTGATACAGCCAGACATAAACAGACAGGACTGAAACAGACTCAGACAGGACTGATACAGCCAGACATAAACAGACAGGACTGAGACAGACTCAGACAGGACTGATACAGCCAGACAGAAACAGACAGGACTGAAACAGACTTAGACAGGACTGATACAGGCAGACAGAAACAGACAGGACTCAGACAGACTCAGACAGGACTGATCCAGCCAGACATAAACAGACAGGACTGAAACAGACTCAGACAGGACTGATACAGCCAGACATAAACAGACAGGACTGAGACAGACTCAGACAGGACTGATACAGCCAGACAGAAACAGACAGGACTGATACAGCCAGACAGAAACAGACAGGACTGAAACAGACTTAGACAGGACTGATACAGGCAGACAGAAACAGACAGGACTCAGACAGACTCAGACAGGACTGATACAGCCAGACATAAACAGACAGGACTGAAACAGACTCAGACAGGACTGATACAGCCAGACATAAACAGACAGGACTGAGACAGACTCAGACAGGACTGATACAGCCAGACAGAAACAGACAGGACTGATACAGCCAGACATAAACAGACAGGACTGAAACAGACTCAGACAGGACTGATACAGCCAGACATAAACAGACAGGACTGAGACAGACTCAGACAGGACTGATACAGCCAGACAGAAACAGACAGGACTGAAACAGACTTAGACAGGACTGATACAGGCAGACAGAAACAGACCGGAGTGAAACAGACTCAGACAGGACTGATACAGCCAGACATAAACAGACAGGACTGAAACAGACTCAGACAGGACTGATACAGCCAGACATAAACAGACAGGACTGAGACAGACTCAGACAGGACTGATACAGCCAGACATAAACAGACAGGACTGAAACAGACTCAGACAGGACTGATACAGCCAGACATAAACAGACAGGACTGAGACAGACTCAGACAGGACTGATACAGCCAGACAGAAACAGACAGGACTGAAACAGACTTAGACAGGACTGATACAGGCAGACAGAAACAGACAGGACTCAGACAGACTCAGACAGGACTGATCCAGCCAGACATAAACAGACAGGACTGAAACAGACTCAGACAGGACTGATACAGCCAGACATAAACAGACAGGACTGAGACAGACTCAGACAGGACTGATACAGCCAGACAGAAACAGACAGGACTGATACAGCCAGACAGAAACAGACAGGACTGAAACAGACTTAGACAGGACTGATACAGGCAGACAGAAACAGACAGGACTCAGACAGACTCAGACAGGACTGATACAGCCAGACATAAACAGACAGGACTGAAACAGACTCAGACAGGACTGATACAGCCAGACATAATCAGACAGGACTGAGACAGACTCAGACAGGACTGATACAGCCAGACAGAAACAGACAGGACTGATACAGCCAGACAGAAACAGACAGGACTGAAACAGACTTAGACAGGACTGATACAGGCAGACAGAAACAGACATGACTCAGACAGACTCAGACAGGACTGATACAGCCAGACAGAAACAGACAGGACTGAAACAGACTCAGACAGGACTGATACAGCCAGACAGAAACAGACAGGACTGATACAGCCAGACATAAACAGACAGGACTGAAACAGACTCAGACAGGACTGATACAGCCAGACATAAACAGACAGGACTGAGACAGACTCAGACAGGACTGATACAGCCAGACAGAAACAGACAGGACTGAAACAGACTTAGACAGGACTGATACAGGCAGACAGAAACAGACAGGACTCAGACAGACTCAGACAGGACTGATACAGCCAGACATAAACAGACAGGACTGAAACAGACTCAGACAGGACTGATACAGCCAGACATAAACAGACAGGACTGAGACAGACTCAGACAGGACTGATACAGCCAGACAGAAACAGACAGGACTGATACAGCCAGACAGAAACAGACAGGACTGAAACAGACTTAGACAGGACTGATACAGCCAGACAGAAACAGACAGGACTGAAACAGACTCAGACAGGACTGATACAGCCAGACAGAAACAGACAGGACTCAGACAGACTCAGACAGGACTGATCCAGCCAGACATAAACAGACAGGACTGAAACAGACTCAGACAGGACTGATACAGCCAGACATAAACAGACAGGACTGAGACAGACTCAGACAGGACTGATACAGCCAGACAGAAACAGACAGGACTGATACAGCCAGACAGAAACAGACAGGACTGAAACAGACTTAGACAGGACTGATACAGGCAGACAGAAACAGACAGGACTCAGACAGACTCAGACAGGACTGATACAGCCAGACATAAACAGACAGGACTGAAACAGACTCAGACAGGACTGATACAGCCAGACATAAACAGACAGGACTGAGACAGACTCAGACAGGACTGATACAGCCAGACAGAAACAGACAGGACTGAAACAGACTTAGACAGGACTGATACAGGCAGACAGAAACAGACAGGACTCAGACAGACTCAGACAGGACTGATCCAGCCAGACATAAACAGACAGGACTGAAACAGACTCAGACAGGACTGATACAGCCAGACATAAACAGACAGGACTGAGACAGACTCAGACAGGACTGATACAGCCAGACAGAAACAGACAGGACTGATACAGCCAGACAGAAACAGACAGGACTGAAACAGACTTAGACAGGACTGATACAGGCAGACAGAAACAGACATGACTCAGACAGACTCAGACAGGACTGATACAGCCAGACAGAAACAGACAGGACTGAAACAGACTCAGACAGGACTGATACAGCCAGACAGAAACAGACAGGACTGAGACAGACTCAGACAGGACTGATACAGCCAGACAGAAACAGACAGGACTGACACACACTCAGACAGGACTGATAAAGCCAGACAGAAACAGACAGGAGTGAAACAGACTTAGACAGGACTGATACAGCCAGACATAAACAGACAGGACTCAGACAGACTCAGACAGGACTGATACAGCCAGACATAAACAGACAGGACTGAAACAGACTCAGACAGGACTGATACAGCCAGACATAAACAGACAGGACTGAGACAGACTCAGACAGGACTGATACAGCCAGACAGAAACAGACAGGACTGAAACAGACTTAGACAGGACTGATACAGGCAGACAGAAACAGACAGGACTCAGACAGACTCAGACAGGACTGATACAGCCAGACAGAAACAGACAGGACTCAGACAGACTCAAACAGGACTGATACAGCCAGACAGAAACAGACAGGACTGAAACAGACTCAGACAGGACTGATACAGCCAGACAGAAACAGACAGGACTGAGACAGACTCAGACAGGACTGATACAGACAGACAGAAACAGACAGGACTGAAACAGACTTAGACAGGACTGATACAGGCAGACAGAAACAGACAGGACTCAGACAGACTCAGACAGGACTGATACAGCCAGACAGAAACAGACAGGACTCAGACAGACTCAAACAGGACTGATACAGCCAGACAGAAACAGACAGGACTGAAACAGACTCAGACAGGACTGATACAGCCAGACAGAAACAGACAGGACTGAGACAGACTCAGACAGGACTGATACAGACAGACAGAAACAGACAGGACTGAAACAGACTTAGACAGGACTGATACAGGCAGACAGAAACAGACAGGACTCAGACAGACTCAGACAGGACTGATACAGCCAGACAGAAACAGACAGGACTGAAACAGACTCAGACAGGACTGATACAGCCAGACAGAAACAGACAGGACTGAGACAGACTCAGACAGGACTGATACAGCCAGACAGAAACAGACAGGACTGAAACACACTCAGACAGGACTGATAAAGCCAGACAGAAACAGACAGGACTGAAACAGACTTAGACTGGACTGATACAGGCAGACAGAAACAGACAGGACTCAGACAGACTCAGACAGGACTGATACAGCCAGACATAAACAGACAGGACTGAAACAGACTCAGACAGGACTGATACAGCCAGACATAAACAGACAGGACTGAGACAGACTCAGACAGGACTGATACAGCCAGACAGAAACAGACAGGACTGAAACAGACTTAGACAGGACTGATACAGGCAGACAGAAACAGACAGGACTCAGACAGACTCAGACAGGACTGATACAGCCAGACATAAACA
Organism: Oncorhynchus masou masou; assembly: GCF_036934945.1. Classification (NCBI taxonomy): domain Eukaryota; kingdom Metazoa; phylum Chordata; class Actinopteri; order Salmoniformes; family Salmonidae; genus Oncorhynchus; species Oncorhynchus masou. The sequence goes on along the minus strand of NC_088224.1, from coordinate 26,086,525 downwards.
GACAGGACTGAAACAGACTCAGACAGGACTGATACAGCCAGACATAAACAGACAGGACTGAGACAGACTCAGACAGGACTGATACAGCCAGACAGAAACAGACAGGACTGAGACAGACTCAGACAGGACTGATACAGCCAGACAGAAACAGACAGGACTGAAACAGACTTAGACAGGACTGATACAGGCAGACAGAAACAGACAGGACTCAGACAGACTCAGACAGGACTGATCCAGCCAGACATAAACAGACAGGACTGAAACAGACTCAGACAGGACTGATACAGCCAGACATAAACAGACAGGACTGAGACAGACTCAGACAGGACTGATACAGCCAGACAGAAACAGACAGGACTGATACAGCCAGACAGAAACAGACAGGACTGAAACAGACTTAGACAGGACTGATACAGGCAGACAGAAACAGACAGGACTCAGACAGACTCAGACAGGACTGATACAGCCAGACATAAACAGACAGGACTGAAACAGACTCAGACAGTACTGATACAGCCAGACATAATCAGACAGGACTGAGACAGACTCAGACAGGACTGATACAGCCAGACAGAAACAGACAGGACTGATACAGCCAGACAGAAACAGACAGGACTGAAACAGACTTAGACAGGACTGATACAGGCAGACAGAAACAGACATGACTCAGACAGACTCAGACAGGACTGATACAGCCAGACAGAAACAGACAGGACTGAAACAGACTCAGACAGGACTGATACAGCCAGACAGAAACAGACAGGACTGATACAGCCAGACATAAACAGACAGGACTGAAACAGACTCAGACAGGACTGATACAGCCAGACATAAACAGACAGGACTGAGACAGACTCAGACAGGACTGATACAGCCAGACAGAAACAGACAGGACTGAAACAGACTTAGACAGGACTGATACAGGCAGACAGAAACAGACAGGACTCAGACAGACTCAGACAGGACTGATACAGCCAGACATAAACAGACAGGACTGAAACAGACTCAGACAGGACTGATACAGCCAGACATAAACAGACAGGACTGAGACAGACTCAGACAGGACTGATACAGCCAGACAGAAACAGACAGGACTGATACAGCCAGACAGAAACAGACAGGACTGAAACAGACTTAGACAGGACTGATACAGCCAGACAGAAACAGACAGGACTGAAACAGACTCAGACAGGACTGATACAGCCAGACAGAAACAGACAGGACTCAGACAGACTCAGACAGGACTGATCCAGCCAGACATAAACAGACAGGACTGAAACAGACTCAGACAGGACTGATACAGCCAGACATAAACAGACAGGACTGAGACAGACTCAGACAGGACTGATACAGCCAGACAGAAACAGACAGGACTGATACAGCCAGACAGAAACAGACAGGACTGAAACAGACTTAGACAGGACTGATACAGGCAGACAGAAACAGACAGGACTCAGACAGACTCAGACAGGACTGATACAGCCAGACATAAACAGACAGGACTGAAACAGACTCAGACAGGACTGATACAGCCAGACATAAACAGACAGGACTGAGACAGACTCAGACAGGACTGATACAGCCAGACAGAAACAGACAGGACTGAAACAGACTTAGACAGGACTGATACAGGCAGACAGAAACAGACAGGACTCAGACAGACTCAGACAGGACTGATCCAGCCAGACATAAACAGACAGGACTGAAACAGACTCAGACAGGACTGATACAGCCAGACATAAACAGACAGGACTGAGACAGACTCAGACAGGACTGATACAGCCAGACAGAAACAGACAGGACTGATACAGCCAGACAGAAACAGACAGGACTGAAACAGACTTAGACAGGACTGATACAGGCAGACAGAAACAAACAGGACTCAGACAGACTCAGACAGGACTGATACAGCCAGACATAAACAGACAGGACTGAAACAGACTCAGACAGGACTGATACAGCCAGACATAAACAGACAGGACTGAGACAGACTCAGACAGGACTGATACAGCCAGACAGAAACAGACAGGACTGATACAGCCAGACAGAAACAGACAGGACTGAAACAGACTTAGACAGGACTGATACAGGCAGACAGAAACAGACATGACTCAGACAGACTCAGACAGGACTGATACAGCCAGACAGAAACAGACAGGACTGAAACAGACTCAGACAGGACTGATACAGCCAGACAGAAACAGACAGGACTGAGACAGACTCAGACAGGACTGATACAGCCAGACAGAAACAGACAGGACTGACACACACTCAGACAGGACTGATAAAGCCAGACAGAAACAGACAGGAGTGAAACAGACTTAGACAGGACTGATACAGCCAGACAGAAACAGACAGGACTCAGACAGACTCAGACAGGACTGATACAGCCAGACATAAACAGACAGGACTGAAACAGACTCAGACAGGACTGATACAGCCAGACATAAACAGACAGGACTGAGACAGACTCAGACAGGACTGATACAGCCAGACAGAAACAGACAGGACTGAAACAGACTCAGACAGGACTGATACAGCCAGACAGAAACAGACAGGACTCAGACAGACTCAAACAGGACTGATACAGCCAGACAGAAACAGACAGGACTGAAACAGACTCAGACAGGACTGATACAGCCAGACAGAAACAGACAGGACTGAGACAGACTCAGACAGGACTGATACAGACAGACAGAAACAGACAGGACTGAAACAGACTTAGACAGGACTGATACAGGCAGACAGAAACAGACAGGACTCAGACAGACTCAGACAGGACTGATACAGCCAGACAGAAACAGACAGGACTCAGACAGACTCAAACAGGACTGATACAGCCAGACAGAAACAGACAGGACTGAAACAGACTCAGACAGGACTGATACAGCCAGACAGAAACAGACAGGACTGAGACAGACTCAGACAGGACTGATACAGACAGACAGAAACAGACAGGACTGAAACAGACTTAGACAGGACTGATACAGGCAGACAGAAACAGACAGGACTCAGACAGACTCAGACAGGACTGATACAGCCAGACAGAAACAGACAGGACTGAGACAGACTCAGACAGGACTGATACAGCCAGACAGAAACAGACAGGACTGAAACACACTCAGACAGGACTGATAAAGCCAGACAGAAACAGACAGGACTGAAACAGACTTAGACAGGACTGATACAGGCAGACAGAAACAGACAGGACTCAGACAGACTCAGACAGGACTGATACAGCCAGACATAAACAGACAGGACTGAAACAGACTCAGACAGGACTGATACAGCCAGACATAAACAGACAGGACTGAGACAGACTCAGACAGGACTGATACAGCCAGACAGAAACAGACAGGACTGAAACAGACTTAGACAGGACTGATACAGGCAGACAGAAACAGACAGGACTCAGACAGACTCAGACAGGACTGATACAGCCAGACATAAACAGACAGGACTGAAACAGACTCAGACAGGACTGATACAGCCAGACATAAACAGACAGGACTGAGACAGACTCAGACAGGACTGATACAGCCAGACAGAAACAGACAGGACTGATACAGCCAGACAGAAACAGACAGGACTGAAACAGACTTAGACAGGACTGATACAGCCAGACAGAAACAGACAGGACTGAAACAGACTCAGACAGGACTGATACAGCCAGACAGAAACAGACAGGACAGAGACAGACTCAGACAGGACTGATACAGCCAGACAGAAACAGACAGGACTGAAACACACTCAGACAGGACTGATAAAGCCAGACAGAAACAGACAGGAGTGAAACAGACTTAGACAGGACTGATACAGCCAGACAGAAACAGACAGGACTCAGACAGACTCAAACAGGACTGATACAGCCAGACAGAAACAGACAGGACTGAAACAGACTCAGACAGGACTGATACAGCCAGACATAAACAGACAGGACTGAGACAGACTCAGACAGGGCTTAAACAGACAGACAGAAACAGACAGGACTGAAACAGACTCAGACAGGACTGATACAGCCAGACAGAAACAGACCGGAGTGAAACAGACTTAGACAGGACTGATACAGCCAGACAGAAACAGACAGGACAGAGACAGACTCAGACAGGACTGATACAGCCAGACAGAAACAGACAGGACTGAAACAGACTCAGACAGGACTGATACAGACAGACAGAAACAGACAGGACTGAAACAGACTCAGACAGGACTGATACAGCCAGACAGAAACAGACAGGACTGAGACAGACTCAGACAGGACTGATACAGACAGACAGAAACAGACAGGACTGAAACAGACTTAGACAGGACTGATACAGGCAGACAGAAACAGACAGGACTCAGACAGACTCAGACAGGACTGATACAGCCAGACAGAAACAGACAGGACTGAAACAGACTCAGACAGGACTGATACAGCCAGACAGAAACAGACAGGACTGAGACAGACTCAGACAGGACTGATACAGCCAGACAGAAACAGACAGGACTGAAACACACTCAGACAGGACTGATAAAGCCAGACAGAAACAGACAGGACTGAGACAGACTCAGACAGGACTGATACAGCCAGACAGAAACAGACAGGACTGATACAGCCAGACAGAAACAGACAGGACTGAAACAGACTTAGACAGGACTGATACAGGCAGACAGAAACAAACAGGACTCAGACAGACTCAGACAGGACTGATACAGCCAGACATAAACAGACAGGACTGAAACAGACTCAGACAGGACTGATACAGCCAGACAGAAACAGACAGGACTGATACAGCCAGACATAAACAGACAGGACTGAAACAGACTCAGACAGGACTGATACAGCCAGACATAAACAGACAGGACTGAGACAGACTCAGACAGGACTGATACAGCCAGACAGAAACAGACAGGACTGATCCAGCCAGACATAAACAGACAGGACTGAAACAGACTCAGACAGGACTGATACAGCCAGACATAAACAGACAGGACTGAGACAGACTCAGACAGGACTGATACAGCCAGACAGAAACAGACAGGACTGATACAGCCAGACAGAAACAGACAGGACTGAAACAGACTTAGACAGGACTGATACAGGCAGACAGAAACAAACAGGACTCAGACAGACTCAGACAGGACTGATACAGCCAGACATAAACAGACAGGACTGAAACAGACTCAGACAGGACTGATACAGCCAGACATAAACAGACAGGACTGAGACAGACTCAGACAGGACTGATACAGCCAGACAGAAACAGACAGGACTGATACAGCCAGACAGAAACAGACAGGACTGAAACAGACTTAGACAGGACTGATACAGGCAGACAGAAACAGACATGACTCAGACAGACTCAGACAGGACTGATACAGCCAGACAGAAACAGACAGGACTGAAACAGACTCAGACAGGACTGATACAGCCAGACAGAAACAGACAGGACTGAGACAGACTCAGACAGGACTGATACAGCCAGACAGAAACAGACAGGACTGACACACACTCAGACAGGACTGATAAAGCCAGACAGAAACAGACAGGAGTGAAACAGACTTAGACAGGACTGATACAGCCAGACAGAAACAGACAGGACTCAGACAGACTCAGACAGGACTGATACAGCCAGACATAAACAGACAGGACTGAAACAGACTCAGACAGGACTGATACAGCCAGACATAAACAGACAGGACTGAGACAGACTCAGACAGGACTGATACAGCCAGACAGAAACAGACAGGACTGAAACAGACTCAGACAGGACTGATACAGCCAGACAGAAACAGACAGGACTCAGACAGACTCAAACAGGACTGATACAGCCAGACAGAAACAGACAGGACTGAAACAGACTCAGACAGGACTGATACAGCCAGACAGAAACAGACAGGACTGAGACAGACTCAGACAGGACTGATACAGACAGACAGAAACAGACAGGACTGAAACAGACTTAGACAGGACTGATACAGGCAGACAGAAACAGACAGGACTCAGACAGACTCAGACAGGACTGATACAGCCAGACAGAAACAGACAGGACTCAGACAGACTCAAACAGGACTGATACAGCCAGACAGAAACAGACAGGACTGAAACAGACTCAGACAGGACTGATACAGCCAGACAGAAACAGACAGGACTGAGACAGACTCAGACAGGACTGATACAGACAGACAGAAACAGACAGGACTGAAACAGACTTAGACAGGACTGATACAGGCAGACAGAAACAGACAGGACTCAGACAGACTCAGACAGGACTGATACAGCCAGACAGAAACAGACAGGACTGAGACAGACTCAGACAGGACTGATACAGCCAGACAGAAACAGACAGGACTGAAACACACTCAGACAGGACTGATAAAGCCAGACAGAAACAGACAGGACTGAAACAGACTTAGACAGGACTGATACAGGCAGACAGAAACAGACAGGACTCAGACAGACTCAGACAGGACTGATACAGCCAGACATAAACAGACAGGACTGAAACAGACTCAGACAGGACTGATACAGCCAGACATAAACAGACAGGACTGAGACAGACTCAGACAGGACTGATACAGCCAGACAGAAACAGACAGGACTGAAACAGACTTAGACAGGACTGATACAGGCAGACAGAAACAGACAGGACTCAGACAGACTCAGACAGGACTGATACAGCCAGACATAAACAGACAGGACTGAAACAGACTCAGACAGGACTGATACAGCCAGACATAAACAGACAGGACTGAGACAGACTCAGACAGGACTGATACAGCCAGACAGAAACAGACAGGACTGATACAGCCAGACAGAAACAGACAGGACTGAAACAGACTTAGACAGGACTGATACAGCCAGACAGAAACAGACAGGACTGAAACAGACTCAGACAGGACTGATGCAGCCAGACAGAAACAGACAGGACAGAGACAGACTCAGACAGGACTGATACAGCCAGACAGAAACAGACAGGACTGAAACACACTCAGACAGGACTGATAAAGCCAGACAGAAACAGACAGGAGTGAAACAGACTTAGACAGGACTGATACAGCCAGACAGAAACAGACAGGACTCAGACAGACTCAAACAGGACTGATACAGCCAGACAGAAACAGACAGGACTGAAACAGACTCAGACAGGACTGATACAGCCAGACATAAACAGACAGGACTGAGACAGACTCAGACAGGGCTTAAACAGACAGACAGAAACAGACAGGACTGAAACAGACTCAGACAGGACTGATACAGCCAGACAGAAACAGACCGGAGTGAAACAGACTTAGACAGGACTGATACAGCCAGACAGAAACAGACAGGACTCAGCCAGACTCAGACAGGACTGATACAGCCAGACAGAAACAGACAGGACTGAAACAGACTCAGACAGGACTGATACAGACAGACAGAAACAGACAGGACTGAAACAGACTCAGACAGGACTGATACAGCCAGACAGAAACAGACAGGACTGAGACAGACTCAGACAGGACTGATACAGACAGACAGAAACAGACAGGACTGAAACAGACTTAGACAGGACTGATACAGGCAGACAGAAACAGACAGGACTCAGACAGACTCAGACAGGACTGATACAGCCAGACAGAAACAGACAGGACTGAAACAGACTCAGACAGGACTGATACAGCCAGACAGAAACAGACAGGACTGAGACAGACTCAGACAGGACTGATACAGCCAGACAGAAACAGACAGGACTGAAACACACTCAGACAGGACTGATAAAGCCAGACAGAAACAGACAGGACTGAGACAGACTCAGACAGGACTGATACAGCCAGACAGAAACAGACAGGACTGATACAGCCAGACAGAAACAGACAGGACTGAAACAGACTTAGACAGGACTGATACAGGCAGACAGAAACAAACAGGACTCAGACAGACTCAGACAGGACTGATACAGCCAGACATAAACAGACAGGACTGAAACAGACTCAGACAGGACTGATACAGCCAGACAGAAACAGACAGGACTGATACAGCCAGACATAAACAGACAGGACTGAAACAGACTCAGACAGGACTGATACAGCCAGACATAAACAGACAGGACTGAGACAGACTCAGACAGGACTGATACAGCCAGACAGAAACAGACAGGACTGATACAGCCAGACAGAAACAGACAGGACTGAAACAGACTTAGACAGGACTGATACAGGCAGACAGAAACAAACAGGACTCAGACAGACTCAGACAGGACTGATACAGCCAGACATAAACAGACAGGACTGAGACAGACTCAGACAGGACTGATACAGCCAGACAGAAACAGACAGGACTGATACAGCCAGACAGAAACAGACAGGACTGAAACAGACTTAGACAGGACTGATACAGGCAGACAGAAACAAACAGGACTCAGACAGACTCAGACAGGACTGATACAGCCAGACATAAACAGACAGGACTGAAACAGACTCAGACAGGACTGATACAGCCAGACATAAACAGACAGGACTGAGACAGACTCAGACAGGACTGATACAGCCAGACAGAAACAGACAGGACTGATACAGCCAGACAGAAACAGACAGGACTGAAACAGACTTAGACAGGACTGATACAGGCAGACAGAAACAGACATGACTCAGACAGACTCAGACAGGACTGATACAGCCAGACAGAAACAGACAGGACTGAAACAGACTCAGACAGGACTGATACAGCCAGACAGAAACAGACAGGACTGAGACAGACTCAGACAGGACTGATACAGCCAGACAGAAACAGACAGGACTGACACACACTCAGACAGGACTGATAAAGCCAGACAGAAACAGACAGGAGTGAAACAGACTTAGACAGGACTGATACAGCCAGACAGAAACAGACAGGACTCAGACAGACTCAGACAGGACTGATACAGCCAGACATAAACAGACAGGACTGAAACAGACTCAGACAGGACTGATACAGCCAGACATAAACAGACAGGACTGAGACAGACTCAGACAGGACTGATACAGCCAGACAGAAACAGACAGGACTGAAACAGACTCAGACAGGACTGATACAGCCAGACAGAAACAGACAGGACTCAGACAGACTCAAACAGGACTGATACAGCCAGACAGAAACAGACAGGACTGAAACAGACTCAGACAGGACTGATACAGCCAGACAGAAACAGACAGGACTGAGACAGACTCAGACAGGACTGATACAGACAGACAGAAACAGACAGGACTGAAACAGACTTAGACAGGACTGATACAGGCAGACAGAAACAGACAGGACTCAGACAGACTCAGACAGGACTGATACAGCCAGACAGAAACAGACAGGACTCAGACAGACTCAAACAGGACTGATACAGCCAGACAGAAACAGACAGGACTGAAACAGACTCAGACAGGACTGATACAGCCAGACAGAAACAGACAGGACTGAGACAGACTCAGACAGGACTGATACAGACAGACAGAAACAGACAGGACTGAAACAGACTTAGACAGGACTGATACAGGCAGACAGAAACAGACAGGACTCAGACAGACTCAGACAGGACTGATACAGCCAGACAGAAACAGACAGGACTGAGACAGACTCAGACAGGACTGATACAGCCAGACAGAAACAGACAGGACTGAAACACACTCAGACAGGACTGATAAAGCCAGACAGAAACAGACAGGACTGAAACAGACTTAGACAGGACTGATACAGGCAGACAGAAACAGACAGGACTCAGACAGACTCAGACAGGACTGATACAGCCAGACATAAACAGACAGGACTGAAACAGACTCAGACAGGACTGATACAGCCAGACATAAACAGACAGGACTGAGACAGACTCAGACAGGACTGATACAGCCAGACAGAAACAGACAGGACTGAAACAGACTTAGACAGGACTGATACAGGCAGACAGAAACAGACAGGACTCAGACAGACTCAGACAGGACTGATACAGCCAGACATAAACAGACAGGACTGAAACAGACTCAGACAGGACTGATACAGCCAGACATAAACAGACAGGACTGAGACAGACTCAGACAGGACTGATACAGCCAGACAGAAACAGACAGGACTGATACAGCCAGACAGAAACAGACAGGACTGAAACAGACTTAGACAGGACTGATACAGCCAGACAGAAACAGACAGGACTGAAACAGACTCAGACAGGACTGATACAGCCAGACAGAAACAGACAGGACAGAGACAGACTCAGACAGGACTGATACAGCCAGACAGAAACAGACAGGACTGAAACACACTCAGACAGGACTGATAAAGCCAGACAGAAACAGACAGGAGTGAAACAGACTTAGACAGGACTGATACAGCCAGACAGAAACAGACAGGACTCAGACAGACTCAAACAGGACTGATACAGCCAGACAGAAACAGACAGGACTGAAACAGACTCAGACAGGACTGATACAGCCAGACATAAACAGACAGGACTGAGACAGACTCAGACAGGGCTTAAACAGACAGACAGAAACAGACAGGACTGAAACAGACTCAGACAGGACTGATACAGCCAGACAGAAACAGACCGGAGTGAAACAGACTTAGACAGGACTGATACAGCCAGACAGAAACAGACAGGACTCAGCCAGACTCAGACAGGACTGATACAGCCAGACAGAAACAGACAGGACTGAAACAGACTCAGACAGGACTGATACAGACAGACAGAAACAGACAGGACTGAAACAGACTCAGACAGGACTGATACAGCCAGACAGAAACAGACAGGACTGAGACAGACTCAGACAGGACTGATACAGACAGACAGAAACAGACAGGACTGAAACAGACTTAGACAGGACTGATACAGGCAGACAGAAACAGACAGGACTCAGACAGACTCAGACAGGACTGATACAGCCAGACAGAAACAGACAGGACTGAAACAGACTCAGACAGGACTGATACAGCCAGACAGAAACAGACAGGACTGAGACAGACTCAGACAGGACTGATACAGCCAGACAGAAACAGACAGGACTGAAACACACTCAGACAGGACTGATAAAGCCAGACAGAAACAGACAGGACTGAGACAGACTCAGACAGGACTGATACAGCCAGACAGAAACAGACAGGACTGATACAGCCAGACAGAAACAGACAGGACTGAAACAGACTTAGACAGGACTGATATAGGCAGACAGAAACAAACAGGACTCAGACAGACTCAGACAGGACTGATACAGCCAGACATAAACAGACAGGACTGAAACAGACTCAGACAGGACTGATACAGCCAGACAGAAACAGACAGGACTGATACAGCCAGACATAAACAGACAGGACTGAAACAGACTCAGACAGGACTGATACAGCCAGACATAAACAGACAGGACTGAGACAGACTCAGACAGGACTGATACAGCCAGACAGAAACAGACAGGACTGATACAGCCAGACAGAAACAGACAGGACTGAAACAGACTTAGACAGGACTGATACAGGCAGACAGAAACAAACAGGACTCAGACAGACTCAGACAGGACTGATACAGCCAGACATAAACAGACAGGACTGAAACAGACTCAGACAGGACTGATACAGCCAGACATAAACAGACAGGACTGAGACAGACTCAGACAGGACTGATACAGCCAGACAGAAACAGACAGGACTGATACAGCCAGACAGAAACAGACAGGACTGAAACAGACTTAGACAGGACTGATACAGGCAGACAGAAACAGACATGACTCAGACAGACTCAGACAGGACTGATACAGCCAGACAGAAACAGACAGGACTGAAACAGACTCAGACAGGACTGATACAGCCAGACAGAAACAGACAGGACTGAGACAGACTCAGACAGGACTGATACAGCCAGACAGAAACAGACAGGACTGACACACACTCAGACAGGACTGATAAAGCCAGACAGAAACAGACAGGAGTGAAACAGACTTAGACAGGACTGATACAGCCAGACAGAAACAGACAGGACTCAGACAGACTCAGACAGGACTGATACAGCCAGACATAAACAGACAGGACTGAAACAGACTCAGACAGGACTGATACAGCCAGACATAAACAGACAGGACTGAGACAGACTCAGACAGGACTGATACAGCCAGACAGAAACAGACAGGACTGAAACAGACTCAGACAGGACTGATACAGCCAGACAGAAACAGACAGGACTCAGACAGACTCAAACAGGACTGATACAGCCAGACAGAAACAGACAGGACTGAAACAGACTCAGACAGGACTGATACAGCCAGACAGAAACAGACAGGACTGAGACAGACTCAGACAGGACTGATACAGACAGACAGAAACAGACAGGACTGAAACAGACTTAGACAGGACTGATACAGGCAGACAGAAACAGACAGGACTCAGACAGACTCAGACAGGACTGATACAGCCAGACAGAAACAGACAGGACTCAGACAGACTCAAACAGGACTGATACAGCCAGACAGAAACAGACAGGACTGAAACAGACTCAGACAGGACTGATACAGCCAGACAGAAACAGACAGGACTGAGACAGACTCAGACAGGACTGATACAGACAGACAGAAACAGACAGGACTGAAACAGACTTAGACAGGACTGATACAGGCAGACAGAAACAGACAGGACTCAGACAGACTCAGACAGGACTGATACAGCCAGACAGAAACAGACAGGACTGAGACAGACTCAGACAGGACTGATACAGCCAGACAGAAACAGACAGGACTGAAACACACTCAGACAGGACTGATAAAGCCAGACAGAAACAGACAGGACTGAAACAGACTTAGACAGGACTGATACAGGCAGACAGAAACAGACAGGACTCAGACAGACTCAGACAGGACTGATACAGCCAGACATAAACAGACAGGACTGAAACAGACTCAGACAGGACTGATACAGCCAGACATAAACAGACAGGACTGAGACAGACTCAGACAGGACTGATACAGCCAGACAGAAACAGACAGGACTGAAACAGACTTAGACAGGACTGATACAGGCAGACAGAAACAGACAGGACTCAGACAGACTCAGACAGGACTGATACAGCCAGACATAAACAGACAGGACTGAAACAGACTCAGACAGGACTGATACAGCCAGACATAAACAGACAGGACTGAGACAGACTCAGACAGGACTGATACAGCCAGACAGAAACAGACAGGACTGATACAGCCAGACAGAAACAGACAGGACTGAAACAGACTTAGACAGGACTGATACAGCCAGACAGAAACAGACAGGACTGAAACAGACTCAGACAGGACTGATACAGCCAGACAGAAACAGACAGGACAGAGACAGACTCAGACAGGACTGATACAGCCAGACAGAAACAGACAGGACTGAAACACACTCAGACAGGACTGATAAAGCCAGACAGAAACAGACAGGAGTGAAACAGACTTAGACAGGACTGATACAGCCAGACAGAAACAGACAGGACTCAGACAGACTCAAACAGGACTGATACAGCCAGACAGAAACAGACAGGACTGAAACAGACTCAGACAGGACTGATACAGCCAGACATAAACAGACAGGACTGAGACAGACTCAGACAGGGCTTAAACAGACAGACAGAAACAGACAGGACTGAAACAGACTCAGACAGGACTGATACAGCCAGACAGAAACAGACCGGAGTGAAACAGACTTAGACAGGACTGATACAGCCAGACAGAAACAGACAGGACTCAGCCAGACTCAGACAGGACTGATACAGCCAGACAGAAACAGACAGGACTGAAACAGACTCAGACAGGACTGATACAGACAGACAGAAACAGACAGGACTGAAACAGACTCAGACAGGACTGATACAGCCAGACAGAAACAGACAGGACTGAGACAGACTCAGACAGGACTGATACAGACAGACAGAAACAGACAGGACTGAAACAGACTTAGACAGGACTGATACAGGCAGACAGAAACAGACAGGACTCAGACAGACTCAGACAGGACTGATACAGCCAGACAGAAACAGACAGGACTGAAACAGACTCAGACAGGACTGATACAGCCAGACAGAAACAGACAGGACTGAGACAGACTCAGACAGGACTGATACAGCCAGACAGAAACAGACAGGACTGAAACACACTCAGACAGGACTGATAAAGCCAGACAGAAACAGACAGGACTGAAACAGACTTAGACAGGACTGATACAGGCAGACAGAAACAGACAGGACTCAGACAGACTCAGACAGGACTGATACAGCCAGACATAAACAGACAGGACTGAAACAGACTCAGACAGGACTGATACAGCCAGACATAAACAGACAGGACTGAGACAGACTCAGACAGGACTGATACAGCCAGACAGAAACAGACAGGACTGAAACAGACTTAGACAGGACTGATACAGGCAGACAGAAACAGACAGGACTCAGACAGACTCAGACAGGACTGATACAGCCAGACATAAACAGACAGGACTGAAACAGACTCAGACAGGACTGATACAGCCAGACATAAACAGACAGGACTGAGACAGACTCAGACAGGACTGATACAGCCAGACAGAAACAGACAGGACTGATACAGCCAGACAGAAACAGACAGGACTGAAACAGACTTAGACAGGACTGATACAGGCAGACAGAAACAGACAGGACTCAGACAGACTCAGACAGGACTGATACAGTCATACAGAAACAGACAGGACTGAAACAGACTCAGACAGGACTGATAAAGCCAGACAGAAACAGACAGGAGTGAAACAGACTTAGACAGGACTGATACAGCCAGACAGAAACAGACAGGACTCAGACAGACTCAAACAGGACTGATACAGCCAGACAGAAACAGACAGGACTGAAACAGACTCAGACAGGACTGATACAGCCAGACAGAAACAGACAGGACTGAGACAGACTCAGACAGGGCTGATACAGACAGACAGAAACAGACAGGACTGAAACAGACTCAGACAGGACTGATACAGCCAGACAGAAACAGACCGGAGTGAAACAGACTTAGACAGGACTGATACAGCCAGACAGAAACAGACAGGACTCAGCCAGACTCAGACAGGACTGATACAGCCAGACAGAAACAGACAGGACTGAAACAGACTCAGACAGGACTGATACAGACAGACAGAAACAGACAGGACTGAAACAGACTCAGACAGGACTGATACAGCCAGACAGAAACAGACAGGACTGAGACAGACTCAGACAGGACTGATACAGACAGACAGAAACAGACAGGACTGAAACAGACTTAGACAGGACTGATACAGGCAGACAGAAACAGACAGGAATCAGACAGACTCAGACAGGACTGATACAGCCAGACAGAAACAGACAGGACTGAAACAGACTCAGACAGGACTGATACAGCCAGACAGAAACAGACAGGACTGAGACAGACTCAGACAGGACTGATACAGCCAGACAGAAACAGACAGGACTGAAACACACTCAGACAGGACTGATAAAGCCAGACAGAAACAGACAGGACTGAAACAGACTTAGACAGGACTGATACAGGCAGACAGAAACAGACAGGACTCAGACAGACTCAGACAGGACTGATACAGCCAGACATAAACAGACAGGACTGAAACAGACTCAGACAGGACTGATACAGCCAGACATAAACAGACAGGACTGAGACAGACTCAGACAGGACTGATACAGCCAGACAGAAACAGACAGGACTGAGACAGACTCAGACAGGACTGATACAGCCAGACAGAAACAGACAGGACTCAGACAGACTCAAACAGGACTGATACAGCCAGACAGAAACAGACAGGACTGAAACAGACTCAGACAGGACTGATACAGCCAGACAGAAACAGACAGGACTGAGACAGACTCAGACAGGACTGATACAGACAGACAGAAACAGACAGGACTGAAACAGACTTAGACAGGACTGATACAGGCAGACAGAAACAGACAGGACTCAGACAGACTCAGACAGGACTGATACAGCCAGACAGAAACAGACAGGACTGAGACAGACTCAGACAGGACTGATACAGCCAGACAGAAACAGACAGGACTGAAACACACTCAGACAGGACTGATAAAGCCAGACAGAAACAGACAGGACTGAAACAGACTTAGACAGGACTGATACAGGCAGACAGAAACAGACAGGACTCAGACAGACTCAGACAGGACTGATACAGCCAGACATAAACAGACAGGACTGAAACAGACTCAGACAGGACTGATACAGCCAGACATAAACAGACAGGACTGAGACAGACTCAGACAGGACTGATACAGCCAGACAGAAACAGACAGGACTGAAACAGACTTAGACAGGACTGATACAGGCAGACAGAAACAGACAGGACTCAGACAGACTCAGACAGGACTGATACAGCCAGACATAAACAGACAGGACTGAAACAGACTCAGACAGGACTGATACAGCCAGACATAAACAGACAGGACTGAGACAGACTCAGACAGGACTGATACAGCCAGACAGAAACAGACAGGACTGATACAGCCAGACAGAAACAGACAGGACTGAAACAGACTTAGACAGGACTGATACAGCCAGACAGAAACAGACAGGACTGAAACAGACTCAGACAGGACTGATACAGCCAGACAGAAACAGACAGGACAGAGACAGACTCAGACAGGACTGATACAGCCAGACAGAAACAGACAGGACTGAAACACACTCAGACAGGACTGATAAAGCCAGACAGAAACAGACAGGAGTGAAACAGACTTAGACAGGACTGATACAGCCAGACAGAAACAGACAGGACTCAGACAGACTCAAACAGGACTGATACAGCCAGACAGAAACAGACAGGACTGAAACAGACTCAGACAGGACTGATACAGCCAGACATAAACAGACAGGACTGAGACAGACTCAGACAGGGCTTAAACAGACAGACAGAAACAGACAGGACTGAAACAGACTCAGACAGGACTGATACAGCCAGACAGAAACAGACCGGAGTGAAACAGACTTAGACAGGACTGATACAGCCAGACAGAAACAGACAGGACTCAGCCAGACTCAGACAGGACTGATACAGCCAGACAGAAACAGACAGGACTGAAACAGACTCAGACAGGACTGATACAGACAGACAGAAACAGACAGGACTGAAACAGACTCAGACAGGACTGATACAGCCAGACAGAAACAGACAGGACTGAGACAGACTCAGACAGGACTGATACAGACAGACAGAAACAGACAGGACTGAAACAGACTTAGACAGGACTGATACAGGCAGACAGAAACAGACAGGACTCAGACAGACTCAGACAGGACTGATACAGCCAGACAGAAACAGACAGGACTGAAACAGACTCAGACAGGACTGATACAGCCAGACAGAAACAGACAGGACTGAGACAGACTCAGACAGGACTGATACAGCCAGACAGAAACAGACAGGACTGAAACACACTCAGACAGGACTGATAAAGCCAGACAGAAACAGACAGGACTGAAACAGACTTAGACAGGACTGATACAGGCAGACAGAAACAGACAGGACTCAGACAGACTCAGACAGGACTGATACAGCCAGACATAAACAGACAGGACTGAAACAGACTCAGACAGGACTGATACAGCCAGACATAAACAGACAGGACTGAGACAGACTCAGACAGGACTGATACAGCCAGACAGAAACAGACAGGACTGAAACAGACTTAGACAGGACTGATACAGGCAGACAGAAACAGACAGGACTCAGACAGACTCAGACAGGACTGATACAGCCAGACATAAACAGACAGGACTGAAACAGACTCAGACAGGACTGATACAGCCAGACATAAACAGACAGGACTGAGACAGACTCAGACAGGACTGATACAGCCAGACAGAAACAGACAGGACTGATACAGCCAGACAGAAACAGACAGGACTGAAACAGACTTAGACAGGACTGATACAGGCAGACAGAAACAGACAGGACTCAGACAGACTCAGACAGGACTGATACAGTCATACAGAAACAGACAGGACTGAAACAGACTCAGACAGGACTGATAAAGCCAGACAGAAACAGACAGGAGTGAAACAGACTTAGACAGGACTGATACAGCCAGACAGAAACAGACAGGACTCAGACAGACTCAAACAGGACTGATACAGCCAGACAGAAACAGACAGGACTGAAACAGACTCAGACAGGACTGATACAGCCAGACAGAAACAGACAGGACTGAGACAGACTCAGACAGGGCTGATACAGACAGACAGAAACAGACAGGACTGAAACAGACTCAGACAGGACTGATACAGCCAGACAGAAACAGACCGGAGTGAAACAGACTTAGACAGGACTGATACAGCCAGACAGAAACAGACAGGACTCAGCCAGACTCAGACAGGACTGATACAGCCAGACAGAAACAGACAGGACTGAAACAGACTCAGACAGGACTGATACAGACAGACAGAAACAGACAGGACTGAAACAGACTCAGACAGGACTGATACAGCCAGACAGAAACAGACAGGACTGAGACAGACTCAGACAGGACTGATACAGACAGACAGAAACAGACAGGACTGAAACAGACTTAGACAGGACTGATACAGGCAGACAGAAACAGACAGGACTCAGACAGACTCAGACAGGACTGATACAGCCAGACAGAAACAGACAGGACTGAAACAGACTCAGACAGGACTGATACAGCCAGACAGAAACAGACAGGACTGAGACAGACTCAGACAGGACTGATACAGCCAGACAGAAACAGACAGGACTGAAACACACTCAGACAGGACTGATAAAGCCAGACAGAAACAGACAGGACTGTAACAGACTTAGACAGGACTGATACAGGCAGACAGAAACAGACAGGACTCAGACAGACTCAGACAGGACTGATACAGCCAGACATAAACAGACAGGACTGAAACAGACTCAGACAGGACTGATACAGCCAGACATAAACAGACAGGACTGAGACAGACTCAGACAGGACTGATACAGCCAGACAGAAACAGACAGGACTGAAACAGACTTAGACAGGACTGATACAGGCAGACAGAAACAGACAGGACTCAGACAGACTCAGACAGGACTGATACAGCCAGACATAAACAGACAGGACTGAAACAGACTCAGACAGGACTGATACAGCCAGACATAAACAGACAGGACTGAGACAGACTCAGACAGGACTGATACAGCCAGACAGAAACAGACAGGACTGATACAGCCAGACAGAAACAGACAGGACTGAAACAGACTTAGACAGGACTGATACAGCCAGACAGAAACAGACAGGACTGAAACAGACTCAGACAGGACTGATACAGCCAGACAGAAACAGACAGGACTGAGACAGACTCAGACAGGACTGATACAGCCAGACAGAAACAGACAGGACTGAAACACACTCAGACAGGACTGATAAAGCCAGACAGAAACAGACAGGAGTGAAACAGACTTAGACAGGACTGATACAGCCAGACAGAAACAGACAGGACTCAGACAGACTCAAACAGGACTGATACAGCCAGACAGAAACAGACAGGACTGAAACAGACTCAGACAGGACTGATACAGCCAGACATAAACAGACAGGACTGAGACAGACTCAGACAGGGCTGATACAGACAGACAGAAACAGACAGGACTGAAACACACTCAGACAGGACTGATACAGCCAGACAGAAACAGACCGGAGTGAAACAGACTTAGACAGGACTGATACAGCCAGACAGAAACAGACAGGACTGAAACAGACTCAGACAGGACTGATACAGACAGACAGAAACAGACAGGACTGAAACAGACTCAGACAGGACTGATACAGCCAGACAGAAACAGACAGGACTGAGACAGACTCAGACAGGACTGATACAGACAGACAGAAACAGACAGGACTGAAACAGACTTAGACAGGACTGATACAGGCAGACAGAAACAGACAGGACTCAGACAGACTCAGACAGGACTGATACAGCCAGACAGAAACAGACAGGACTGAAACAGACTCAGACAGGACTGATACAGCCAGACAGAAACAGACAGGACTGAAACACACTCAGACAGGACTGATAAAGCCAGACAGAAACAGACAGGACTGAAACAGACTTAGACAGGACTGATACAGGCAGACAGAAACAGACAGGACTCAGACAGACTCAGACAGGACTGATACAGCCAGACATAAACAGACAGGACTGAGACAGACTCAGACAGGACTGATACAGCCAGACAGAAACAGACAGGACTGAAACAGACTTAGACAGGACTGATACAGGCAGACAGAAACAGACAGGACTCAGACAGACTCAGACAGGACTGATACAGCCAGACATAAACAGACAGGACTGAAACAGACTCAGACAGGACTGATACAGCCAGACATAAACAGACAGGACTGAGACAGACTCAGACAGGACTGATACAGCCAGACAGAAACAGACAGGACTGATGCAGCCAGACAGAAACAGACAGGACTGAAACAGACTTAGACAGGACTGATACAGCCAGACAGAAACAGACAGGACTGAAACAGACTCAGACAGGACTGATACAGCCAGACAGAAACAGACAGGACTGAGACAGACTCAGACAGGACTGATACAGCCAGACAGAAACAGACAGGACTGAAACACACTCAGACAGGACTGATAAAGCCAGACAGAAACAGACAGGAGTGAAACAGACTTAGACAGGACTGATACAGCCAGACAGAAACAGACAGGACTCAGACAGACTCAAACAGGACTGATACAGCCAGACAGAAACAGACAGGACTGAAACAGACTCAGACAGGACTGATACAGCCAGACAGAAACAGACAGGACTGAAACACACTCAGACAGGACTGATAAAGCCAGACAGAAACAGACAGGAGTGAAACAGACTTAGACAGGACTGATACAGCCAGACAGAAACAGACAGGACTCAGACAGACTCAAACAGGACTGATACAGCCAGACAGAAACAGACAGGACTGAAACAGACTCAGACAGGACTGATACAGCCAGACATAAACAGACAGGACTGAGACAGACTCAGACAGGGCTTAAACAGACAGACAGAAACAGACAGGACTGAAACAGACTCAGACAGGACTGATACAGCCAGACAGAAACAGACCGGAGTGAAACAGACTTAGACAGGACTGATACAGCCAGACAGAAACAGACAGGACTCAGCCAGACTCAGACAGGACTGATACAGCCAGACAGAAACAGACAGGACTGAAACAGACTCAGACAGGACTGATACAGACAGACAGAAACAGACAGGACTGAAACAGACTCAGACAGGACTGATACAGCCAGACAGAAACAGACAGGACTGAGACAGACTCAGACAGGACTGATACAGACAGACAGAAACAGACAGGACTGAAACAGACTTAGACAGGACTGATACAGGCAGACAGAAACAGACAGGACTCAGACAGACTCAGACAGGACTGATACAGCCAGACAGAAACAGACAGGACTGAAACAGACTCAGACAGGACTGATACAGCCAGACAGAAACAGACAGGACTGAGACAGACTCAGACAGGACTGATACAGCCAGACAGAAACAGACAGGACTGAAACACACTCAGACAGGACTGATAAAGCCAGACAGAAACAGACAGGACTGAAACAGACTTAGACAGGACTGATACAGGCAGACAGAAACAGACAGGACTCAGACAGACTCAGACAGGACTGATACAGCCAGACATAAACAGACAGGACTGAAACAGACTCAGACAGGACTGATACAGCCAGACATAAACAGACAGGACTGAGACAGACTCAGACAGGACTGATACAGCCAGACAGAAACAGACAGGACTGAAACAGACTTAGACAGGACTGATACAGGCAGACAGAAACAGACAGGACTCAGACAGACTCAGACAGGACTGATACAGCCAGACATAAACAGACAGGACTGAAACAGACTCAGACAGGACTGATACAGCCAGACATAAACAGACAGGACTGAGACAGACTCAGACAGGACTGATACAGCCAGACAGAAACAGACAGGACTGATACAGCCAGACAGAAACAGACAGGACTGAAACAGACTTAGACAGGACTGATACAGGCAGACAGAAACAGACAGGACTCAGACAGACTCAGACAGGACTGATACAGTCATACAGAAACAGACAGGACTGAAACAGACTCAGACAGGACTGATAAAGCCAGACAGAAACAGACAGGAGTGAAACAGACTTAGACAGGACTGATACAGCCAGACAGAAACAGACAGGACTCAGACAGACTCAAACAGGACTGATACAGCCAGACAGAAACAGACAGGACTGAAACAGACTCAGACAGGACTGATACAGCCAGACAGAAACAGACAGGACTGAGACAGACTCAGACAGGGCTGATACAGACAGACAGAAACAGACAGGACTGAAACAGACTCAGACAGGACTGATACAGCCAGACAGAAACAGACCGGAGTGAAACAGACTTAGACAGGACTGATACAGCCAGACAGAAACAGACAGGACTCAGCCAGACTCAGACAGGACTGATACAGCCAGACAGAAACAGACAGGACTGAAACAGACTCAGACAGGACTGATACAGACAGACAGAAACAGACAGGACTGAAACAGACTCAGACAGGACTGATACAGCCAGACAGAAACAGACAGGACTGAGACAGACTCAGACAGGACTGATACAGACAGACAGAAACAGACAGGACTGAAACAGACTTAGACAGGACTGATACAGGCAGACAGAAACAGACAGGACTCAGACAGACTCAGACAGGACTGATACAGCCAGACAGAAACAGACAGGACTGAAACAGACTCAGACAGGACTGATACAGCCAGACAGAAACAGACAGGACTGAGACAGACTCAGACAGGACTGATACAGCCAGACAGAAACAGACAGGACTGAAACACACTCAGACAGGACTGATAAAGCCAGACAGAAACAGACAGGACTGTAACAGACTTAGACAGGACTGATACAGGCAGACAGAAACAGACAGGACTCAGACAGACTCAGACAGGACTGATACAGCCAGACATAAACAGACAGGACTGAAACAGACTCAGACAGGACTGATACAGCCAGACATAAACAGACAGGACTGAGACAGACTCAGACAGGACTGATACAGCCAGACAGAAACAGACAGGACTGAAACAGACTTAGACAGGACTGATACAGGCAGACAGAAACAGACAGGACTCAGACAGACTCAGACAGGACTGATACAGCCAGACATAAACAGACAGGACTGAAACAGACTCAGACAGGACTGATACAGCCAGACATAAACAGACAGGACTGAGACAGACTCAGACAGGACTGATACAGCCAGACAGAAACAGACAGGACTGATACAGCCAGACAGAAACAGACAGGACTGAAACAGACTTAGACAGGACTGATACAGCCAGACAGAAACAGACAGGACTGAAACAGACTCAGACAGGACTGATACAGCCAGACAGAAACAGACAGGACTGAGACAGACTCAGACAGGACTGATACAGCCAGACAGAAACAGACAGGACTGAAACACACTCAGACAGGACTGATAAAGCCAGACAGAAACAGACAGGAGTGAAACAGACTTAGACAGGACTGATACAGCCAGACAGAAACAGACAGGACTCAGACAGACTCAAACAGGACTGATACAGCCAGACAGAAACAGACAGGACTGAAACAGACTCAGACAGGACTGATACAGCCAGACATAAACAGACAGGACTGAGACAGACTCAGACAGGGCTGATACAGACAGACAGAAACAGACAGGACTGAAACACACTCAGACAGGACTGATACAGCCAGACAGAAACAGACCGGAGTGAAACAGACTTAGACAGGACTGATACAGCCAGACAGAAACAGACAGGACTGAAACAGACTCAGACAGGACTGATACAGACAGACAGAAACAGACAGGACTGAAACAGACTCAGACAGGACTGATACAGCCAGACAGAAACAGACAGGACTGAGACAGACTCAGACAGGACTGATACAGACAGACAGAAACAGACAGGACTGAAACAGACTTAGACAGGACTGATACAGGCAGACAGAAACAGACAGGACTCAGACAGACTCAGACAGGACTGATACAGCCAGACAGAAACAGACAGGACTGAAACAGACTCAGACAGGACTGATACAGCCAGACAGAAACAGACAGGACTGAAACACACTCAGACAGGACTGATAAAGCCAGACAGAAACAGACAGGACTGAAACAGACTTAGACAGGACTGATACAGGCAGACAGAAACAGACAGGACTCAGACAGACTCAGACAGGACTGATACAGCCAGACATAAACAGACAGGACTGAGACAGACTCAGACAGGACTGATACAGCCAGACAGAAACAGACAGGACTGAAACAGACTTAGACAGGACTGATACAGGCAGACAGAAACAGACAGGACTCAGACAGACTCAGACAGGACTGATACAGCCAGACATAAACAGACAGGACTGAAACAGACTCAGACAGGACTGATACAGCCAGACATAAACAGACAGGACTGAGACAGACTCAGACAGGACTGATACAGCCAGACAGAAACAGACAGGACTGATGCAGCCAGACAGAAACAGACAGGACTGAAACAGACTTAGACAGGACTGATACAGCCAGACAGAAACAGACAGGACTGAAACAGACTCAGACAGGACTGATACAGCCAGACAGAAACAGACAGGACTGAGACAGACTCAGACAGGACTGATACAGCCAGACAGAAACAGACAGGACTGAAACACACTCAGACAGGACTGATAAAGCCAGACAGAAACAGACAGGAGTGAAACAGACTTAGACAGGACTGATACAGCCAGACAGAAACAGACAGGACTCAGACAGACTCAAACAGGACTGATACAGCCAGACAGAAACAGACAGGACTGAAACAGACTCAGACAGGACTGATACAGCCAGACATAAACAGACAGGACTGAGACAGACTCAGACAGGGCTGATACAGACAGACAGAAACAGACAGGACTGAAACACACTCAGACAGGACTGATACAGCCAGACAGAAACAGACCGGAGTGAAACAGACTTAGACAGGACTGATACAGCCAGACAGAAACAGACAGGACTCAGCCAGACTCAGACAGGACTGATACAGCCAGACAGAAACAGACAGGACTGAAACAGACTCAGACAGGACTGATACAGACAGACAGAAACAGACAGGACTGAAACAGACTCAGACAGGACTGATACAGCCAGACAGAAACAGACAGGACTGAGACAGACTCAGACAGGACTGATACAGACAGACAGAAACAGACAGGACTGAAACAGACTTAGACAGGACTGATACAGGCAGACAGAAACAGACAGGACTCAGACAGACTCAGACAGGACTGATACAGCCAGACAGAAACAGACAGGACTGAAACAGACTCAGACAGGACTGATACAGCCAGACAGAAACAGACAGGACTGAGACAGACTCAGACAGGACTGATACAGCCAGACAGAAACAGACAGGACTGAAACACACTCAGACAGGACTGATAAAGCCAGACAGAAACAGACAGGACTGAAACAGACTTAGACAGGACTGATACAGGCAGACAGAAACAGACAGGACTCAGACAGACTCAGACAGGACTGATACAGCCAGACATAAACAGACAGGACTGAAACAGACTCAGACAGGACTGATACAGCCAGACATAAACAGACAGGACTGAGACAGACTCAGACAGGACTGATACAGCCAGACAGAAACAGACAGGACTGAAACAGACTTAGACAGGACTGATACAGGCAGACAGAAACAGACAGGACTCAGACAGACTCAGACAGGACTGATACAGCCAGACATTAACAGACAGGACTGAAACAGACTCAGACAGGACTGATACAGCCAGACATAAACAGACAGGACTGAGACAGACTCAGACAGGACTGATACAGCCAGACAGAAACAGACAGGACTGATACAGCCAGACAGAAACAGACAGGACTGAAACAGACTTAGACAGGACTGATACAGGCAGACAGAAACAGACAGTACTCAGACAGACTCAGACAGGACTGATACAGCCAGACAGAAACAGACAGGACTGAAACAGACTCAGACAGGACTGATAAAGCCAGACAGAAACAGACAGGAGTGAAACAGACTTAGACAGGACTGATACAGCCAGACAGAAACAGACAGGACTCAGACAGACTCAAACAGGACTGATACAGCCAGACAGAAACAGACAGGACTGAAACAGACTCAGACAGGACTGATACAGCCAGACATAAACAGACAGGACTGAGACAGACTCAGACAGGGCTGATACAGACAGACAGAAACAGACAGGACTGAAACAGACTCAGACAGGACTGATACAGCCAGACAGAAACAGACCGGAGTGAAACAGACTTAGACAGGACTGATACAGCCAGACAGAAACAGACAGGACTCAGCCAGACTCAGACAGGACTGATACAGCCAGACAGAAACAGACAGGACTGAAACAGACTCAGACAGGACTGATACAGACAGACAGAAACAGACAGGACTGAAACAGACTCAGACAGGACTGATACAGCCAGACAGAAACAGACTGGACTGAAACAGACAGATTTTCTTTGGAGACGCCCAGACAGAGTAGAGGGTTTGTCTGTCAACAACCTGCTCTCTTCCCCTTCCCTCCCTCTCTTTTCCTCTCTTCACTTCTCCTCAACTGCCCTCGCTCTGGTCTCCTGCTTTATTTAGTCCCCAAGGACCAACCACTGTCCTGCCACAAGATCCACTTCACCAAAACCCCTTTTTTTAAACTCTCCTCCTTTCTTTCTCTCACTCCGTCACTCAGCCTGTGTGTGCCTCTCTTTCTCTAACTGCCTTGTTTAATAGACACCTGGACAGTTAGTGACATGACAATGAACCATCAGCACTGTTCCTCACAGAGGTGTCATGCTTCTATTTTGAAGTGGCATTGATGGCCAAATTCAATATCATTGAGTAAGAACGTGTAAAGGAAACTGTAGAGTGGTAAACTAAAATGACCTGATGACTGCTGGGGAAAGTAAACATGGAAAATTGCTCAGTGGCCTGGACTGAGACAGACATGTTGGACTGACAGAAGTATGGTGGAGAAATAGAGAGAAAATAGCCTTAGAAGAGCTAGGGAAGACCTTGTAAAACCACAGAAGAAGAAAAAACATTGACATAGATCAAAAGTGCAATGTGGGTGACATCTATGTCTACGACTGCGTCATGGGTCAAGGCAATGACTCTTATGTCATTCCATACTGGGTCTGATTCCATTTTAAAGACAATAAAACAGCCTGCAATCCATGTTTGGTATTAACTAAACTACCACTTCTATTACTATGGATAACACTGGCCTAAATGCCATAGCAATAGCCTGGACCCAGATCTGTTGGTGCTGTCTTGCTTGCTCCTATGGTCATTGTCACGTCAAATTGTACAAGACAGGACCAACAGATCTGGGACCAGGATACGGCAGCAATGCTTTACCACTCGGAATGCAACCCCAGGAAGGAATAATGACTTTTGAACAATTCTGTGATGTAAATCACAGAACAAACTGTGACAACTGTCGAGATCAACAACAGACAACAGATCTGACTCGTCCTTTTGATCACCCAGAAAATCAGCTTTCAAACATAAATTCCAATCCTTGTTCTACTACATTTTGATGTAAGACATTTGAGCCAGTTTGCTATACAGCAGGACAATAATCCTGCAGCAAATGGAATTGTGAATTATGATGTGGATTATAATTAATGGACATTTTTGTAGGAGTTGAGATTTTTCATAAGGGAAAATCAAGTCTAAAATTTCAAAGTGAAAATGACAAACTTCAGAAACCTTTTTAAACCTCACTGGAAATTCTCAGGACAGTTCTCCTGCAACAGGGTGATCAAAGATCAAGATCCTACATCTGCTCTCACTCTCGTTGGCTGGCCCTCGCTTCATACTCGTCGCCAAACCCACTGGCTCCATGTCATCGACAAGACCCTGCTAGGTAAAGTCCCCCTTATCTCAGCTCGCTGGTCACCATAGCATCTCCCACCTCTAGCACACACTCCAGCAGGTATATCTCTCTAGTCACCCCCAAAACCAATTCTTTCTTTGGCCGCCTCTCCTTCCAGTTCTCTGCTGCCAATGACTGGAACGAACTACAAAAAGCACTGAAACTGGAAACACTTATCTCCCTCACTAGCTTTAAGCACCAACTGTCAGAGCAGCTCACATATTACTGCACCTGTACATAGCCCACCTATATTTTAGCCCAAACAACTACCTCTTTCCCTACTGTATTTAATTAATTTATTTATTTTGCTCCTTTGCACCCCATTATTTTTATTTCTACTTTGCACATTCTTCCATTGCAAATCTACCATTCCAGTGTTTTACTTGCTATATTGTATTTACTTTGCCACCATGGCCTTTTTTTGCCTTTACCTCCCTTATCTCACCTCATTTGCTCACATCGTATATAGACTTGTTTATACTGTATTATTGACTGTATGTTTATTTTGCTCCATGTGTAACTCTGTGTCGTTGTATGTGTCGAACTGCTTTGCTTTATCTTGGTCAGGTTGCAATTGTAAATGAGAACTTGTTCTCAACTTGCCTACCTGGTTAAATAAAGGTGAAATAAATAAAAAAATTAAAAAATATGGTACGCAATGTTGTCTCAATGTTACTCTGATGATGTGTAACAGTGTAGAAGACACTTCTGTCCACTCCGGACCACTGAAATCCCCAGCTGGGTTAGGAACGTTCTGACGGGCCTTTCTGATGACACTTCTGCAGTAATCAGTCATCTTTGGGCAGATGTTTTCAGCTTCATTGAAAACTCAGAGAGCTTTTTAGAAGTGTATATTTTTACACAGGTTTTTATTGCGAGAGCTGCACACAAAATACTCGTAGTTCTGCACTTTATCTGTCACTGGAACCTTCAAGCATTCTTGAAACAATCATCCATTGTGCAAAAGTTATAGAACAGCACTATTGTTCCAAACTGAATTACCAATATGAGTCCACAGCCCACCACCATTATGGAAAAAGACAGCTAGCCCCGCTAAATGAAATATTTCTTAGATGCATTCTCAGTTTCATTCACAGTGATTTTCTATTACCATATCTTCCATAACCAGTAGTCTTTCCTTCTCCTAGCCTACTGAGGGAGCTGACCATGTTACTGTTTCTCATTGCATGGTGACTTATTATTTGCTGGAAAGTTCACAGTAGCCACAGCTGTAAGCCTTGGAGTCAGATAGGGGGTTAGAAGGAATACTCCCTGTCTGGGAAGATGTATCAAGTCCTCGGTGAAGGAAACACACACAGCCACAAATATTAATTCAGAAGAACACACATTATAGAACATGAGAGATTAATAATAACACATACATTTTATTTTTAATACACAATATAATAATAGGTATTTGTGCTTTTCAGGACACTCAAATACACTTTTCCTACGGCAGAAGGCCTGGGAATGCCATCTAAGATAAGTTGTGGTGTGTGTGGTGTGTGGGCACTGGGAAGTGTGTCTGTCATTGTCAGCCCCTGGGGAAATTCCAGTCACATGGGACCAGACTATGTGTGGCAGGAGGCTCTAATGTATCACTTGCAAATCCTGGTCTGCAACCAGTCATTTGACTTTTTCACTCTTTAGAAATTGAGTTTCATATTGATTTTCCAATCTCGTTTACGGACTACCCATGAATATGGAGAGGGTGTGCAAAGAATATGCATACAGTATACCCGTCAAAAGTTTTCTTTATTTTGACTATTTTCTACATGGTAGAATAATAGTGAAGACATCAAAGCTATGAAATAACACATATGGAATCATGGCAAAAACATGTTAAACAAATCCAAAAGTATTTTATATTTGAAATTCTTCAAACGAGCCACCCTTCGCCACAGTCACAAAGATCATCAAGCGCTATGATGAAACTGGCTCTCATGAGGACTGCCACATGAATGGAAGACCCAGAGTTAACTCTGCTGCAGAGGATAAGTTCATTAGAGTTATCAGCCTCAGAAATTGCTGCCCAAACCGATGCTTCAAAGAGTTCAACATCAACTGCCCAGAAGAGAATGCGTGAATCAGGCCTCCAAGGTCGAATTGCTGCAAAGAAACCACTAAAGGACACCAATAATAAGAAAAGACTTGCTTTGGCCAAGAACCACGAGCAATGGACATTAGACTGGTGGAAATCTGTCCTTTGGTCTGATGAGTCAAAATTTCAGAATTTTTGGTTCTTACTGCTGTGTCTTTGTGAGACGCAGAATAGGTGAACAGATTATCTCCCTATGTGTTGTTCCCACCGTGAAGCATGAAGGAGGAGGTGTGATGGTGTGGGGGTGTTTTGCAGATGACACTATCAGGGATTTATTTAGAATTCAAGGCACACTTAACCAGCATGGCTACCACTGCATTCTTCAGCGATACGCCATCCCATCTGGTTTGCGCTTAGTGGGACTATCATTTGTTTTTCAACAGGACAATGACCCAACCCACCTCCAGGCTGTGTAAGGACTATTTGACCAAGAAAGGGAGTGATGGTGTGCTGCATCGGATGACCTGGCCTCCACACTTGGTCTCCCGAGTGGTGCAGCGGTCGAAGGCACTGCATCTCAGTGTTAGAGGCGTCACTACAGACCTTGATTCGAGTCCAGGCTGTATCACAACCTGCCGTGATTGCGTGTCCCACAGGGGGGTACACAATTGGTCCAGCATCGTTAGGGTTTGGCCTGGTTAGGCTGTCACTGTAAATAAGAATTTGTTCTTAACTGACTTGCCTAGTTAAATAAAGGTTAAATAAAATGTTGTTGTTTTTTTAGTTGGAGCGCAGAGGAAAGGAAAAGCAGCCAACAAGTGCTCAACATATATGGGAACTCCTTCAAGACTGTTGGAAAAGCATTCCAGGTGATGCTGGTTGAGAGAATTTAAGGAGTGTGCAAAGCTGTCATCAAGGCAATGGGTGGCTACTTTGAAGAATCTCAAATAGATTTTTTTGGCTACCACATGATTCATAGTTTTGATGTCTTCACTATTATTCTACAATGTAGAATAAGTGCATGGCGCCAAGTCTAGGACCAACAGGCTCCTCAACAGCTTCTACCCCCAAGCCATTAGACTGTTGAAAAATTCATAAAAATCACCACCGGACAATTTACATTCAAACATTTTCTTTCAGAAAAATAAAACATTATGCTTGATGACAAAGTCAGTAAACCCTCAAATGTAGAATAAGTGCATGGCGCCAAGTCTAGGACCAACAGGCTCCTCAACAGCTTCTACCCCCAAGCCATTAGACTGTTGAACAATTCATAAAAATCACCACCGGACAATTTACATTCAAACATTTTCTTTCAGAAAAATAAAACATTATGCTTGATGACAAAGTCAGTAAACCCTCAATAATTGGCCGTTACGTGAAGTTGCCAAATGTTAAGACTGATGCAGTTTCACATTAAGTCAAGTTCTGGGCTCAGGGCTTGCATGGAAAGAAAATGACAGCATTTGTCGAGCAGATGTTTGTGTTGTGTTCAAAGTGAACGTTCTGGAAAGTCTAAGGATGGCTGCTGTGCTGTGTGTGAAGGGAAAAATGTCCAGATTCACCACATTTAAAAACAACAAAAAATGCCTTTGAGCATTTGATCACAGTCAACTTTAATAGATTATCATATTCCTTTTGTTAGGTCCAGTAACGTATAGAAAGCTTTTTATTTCTGTCCCGAAGAAAAATATGTTTTTTTTTGATACAACGAAAATACACACACACACACACACACACACACACACACACACACACACACACACACACACACACACACACACACACACAATAAATGTTGTTTCATAGTTTGGAATTAAGATACTTTCCTTTATAGTCCTGCTTTATATAACAAGTTTTAATTTGTAATGTTTATGGCCACTTATTAAAACTTTATTTAATTTCAAACAACAATGACATGCCTAAATAGAGGAAGTCAGGCTGTAACATAATTTATACTGTAGTACACACAATGTAAATTGTAATAGTCTATATTTTGGTACAACTGTAGAGGGCTACAATTACAGTACAATGACGTCCTACCTCGGCCAATTGTACACCGCCCTATGGGACTCCCGATCACAGCCGCCACTTGGGAGCCCCACTTGGTGATATATATTCAATCTGCATTATCAAAGTATCGCGGAAGATTTGCCTTAAAACGTAAAGGTAATTTCAGATTGAGCCGACATATGCAGCGTTTACTTTCAATCTCAGGATAAGACCCAGATGCAGACAACTTGAGTCACAGATGTTTATTGACCAAAACAGGGGGCAGGCAAAACACAGGTCAAAGGCAGGCAGAGGTCTGTAATCCAGGGCAGAGTCAATAAAGTAGAGAACAGCAGGAAGGCTCGGGATCAGGACAAGCAGAGGCTCGTAAACGGGTCAGAGTCAGGCAGGTATAGAAAGGCAGGCAGGCTCGGGGTCAGGGCAGGCAGGTATAGAAAGGCAGGCAGGCTCGGGGTCAGAGTCAGGCAGGTATAGAAAGGCAGGCAGGCTAGGGGTCAGGGCAGGCAGGTATAGAAAGGCAGGCAGGCTCGGGGTCAGAGTCAGGCAGGTATAGAAAGGCAGGCAGGCTAGGGGTCAGGGCAGGCAGGTATAGAAAGGCAGGCAGGCTAGGGGTCAGAGTCAGGCAGGTATAGAAAGGCAGGCAGGCTAGGGGTCAGAGTCAGGCAGGTATAGAAAAGCAGGCAGGCTAGGGGTCAGGGCAGGCAGGTATAGAAAGGCAGGCAGGCTAGGGGTCAGGGCAGGCAGGTATAGAAAGACAGGCAGGCTAGGGGTCAGGGCAGGCAGGCTAAGGGTCAGGGCAGGCAGGCTAGGGGTCAGGGCAGGGCCGCTAGGGGTCAGAATCTGGGAAACTAGGAAACAGAGTTGAGAAAGCAGGGTGACGGGAAAACACGCTGGTAAGACCTGACAAGACAAGACAAACTGGCAACAGAGAACACAGGTATAAATACACTGGGGATAATAAGGAAGATGGGTGACACCTGGAGGGGGGTGGAGACAAGCACAAAGACAGGTGGAACAGATCAGGATGTGACAGTTTACCGTGAATGCGGTCTCCAGTAACGCGGGAACATTGCCTTTAAATTTAAATAGGACCTTCCGCTATACTTATTATTTATTTTTTTGTGAGCAAGTTTGTTTTTGTTCTAATTCTTTTCTGATGAGAGATGAACATGTTTGTGATAACTAAGTCATTTTTAGCTAATTATCTTTAAAAGTATCATTTACATATAATATACATACTTTTCTATGATGTCTGTATTGTTTATGATAGCATCTACTTTGGCTGCAGTATTAATATGCGTGACTGAGTTGTTTATCACTCATGGTGTGAAGTGACATATCAGCACCCTTCAGTTCCTGGCCCAGACAGAACCATTTCTCCATACCAGCTATTGTGAAAGCGGCTCTTATGCCAATACAAATGGCTCTAAATGCCTAAAACAGCTGTCACTCATGGTCCCATGCCAGATTATTGGAGGGTTTATGGTTTCCTGCATTTCGTCATCGAATTTCATCCAGCAATAATCTTGTGATTTGGAACAATTTCCTGAGCACAAGTCCAATCCCTTAGTCTCACATATTCTGCTCTCTCCACTGTCACAGCTTTAACTACAGTATGGTACTAGACTTAAGTGGGTTATTATTAAGTTATTACACAAATTCCATCATTATTGTATTAAACAGTAACGTTTGCCATTTTGTCAATATCTGAGTCATTTTGTGATGCTGAAGAACTTCATGGTGTCAGTTTGAGCCTTAATAAGTAGACCTATAGTATTTATTGGTCAGAGTGCTGTTTGGTTCAGATCATTATGATAGAAACCCAGATCAAGAAGACACACCGTTGGCCTTAAACACCCTGGAATGCTAACCAGCCATGAAGGATGTGATGTGACCTGATCTGCGAGTTATGCCTAATTATTTAAATAAACGTGCAGCAGTTGTAGATTTTTCACAGATGGCCTTTTTTTATGTATCCCAGATGAACCATGTCTTGGACATGTCCCAAACTGTCTGTAAAAATGGTGAGAAATTAAACCCAGGCATATCCATGGTCAATGTCATTCTCAAAGCAACTCAGCCGCTGAGAAACAGTTGAAAACGTTCAAACTCGCTTTGAAAACACTGATATTTCTGTATCTGCTTACATTGTGTCGCCGGAAAGCGATTCTAGATTCAAGACACGGATCCTGTCAGTCAACGTCTGGATCGAAACATATTCTGCTACCAGAGAGAAACAGAAATCACAATCTTCACTACAGTTTGGGGTATCGTACTACAGTGGACATCATCTATCAACACCTACCCTATACTGAGAATGATCCGAAATCCCTTTCAGTTGGAAAAGCAAAGGAGTTGCTCAGATCCAATGTGGAAAAGTCTTTAGTTGACGTGTGTTGTTCTTGGCATGGATGGTTGTAATGACAACATTACCCTTCCTGCAGAAGGAATGCTGCTTCCGAAGGGGTCAAGGTAGAAGGTTCCTTCAAGATCAGACATTACACAGTCCAGAGGTGTTACACAACAGCAGGCTGTCTACCAAACCTTCCCTTCACACTGTAATACAGAACAGTGGAGTATCATTGAAATGGAATTAGAGAAGATTGCGTTAGCTGTCTACACAATGGGCACATCAAATCCACACTGGGAGGAAATTAAATTCAAGAAATTCATCACACTGTTTAGACAGGTCTCTGGAAACTCCAGCTGGATATTTGGCTAAGCTTCACTACAAAGCCTCGTGAATACGTTCCTCATTTATCCTCATTTATTCTCCCACAGCTCTGACTCACTTCCTGAAGAGTGTCTCTGTGTTCTGCTTTAATCAGGCGATGTCATATACAAACAGCTAAATCAGACTGTCGGCTCATCAAAAAAACAGAGAGAGAGAGAGAGAGAGAGAGAGAGAGAAGGCAGGGTTCTGAAGTCTGATGGAGTCTGACCACAACTGAACACAAATCCACTTTGTCCATGTTGTGTATGTGATTCTGAGGGAGCTGGAAAGCCACAAATCAGTTAAATCCAAACTTGCGGAGCTATTGGATAACCAGCTGGTCCCGTGCTGTAGGAGGCTACGACTCTGCCACAGCCAAAACCAGCTGGTAGTGTACCGTAGGAGGTTACAGCTCTGCCACTGCCAAAATGCCACTCTAAAACACAAATTAGAATACACACTCATACAGAAGGCAAATAAATGCTTACATTATTTCCAATATTCATTCATTTTTACTTATACATGTCTACTATATGTACATAAAAATGGTGTAATATTGTGAGAATGTTCAAGAACCTGACAATGCGAAATACATTTTTTGATTGATCAGTTTTATTCACTTAAGAAACCATTATGTCCCAGATTTATATGTAATAAAATGATATATATATATATATATATATATATATATATATATATATATATATATATATATATATTTCACTCAAAGGTAAACTTTTAAGACTTAGTGGGAGAACAATGTAAAACCAATGGATCAACAGTCGGGAGATGTTGACTAATATGCATCATTCAGTTATGTTGTCAGTAAATCAGAATAATAGGACTCACAGTAATAACCTACTATTCAATTCAATTCCATATTTTTACTTAAAGCTCATTGCATGATTGTTGTATTCCAAACCGAGAAAATACAGTAGAATTTAGTCTTTGACAGTGCAAAAATCCAAGCCATTTTATCAATGCAAGGCACTTGTGGAATGTTCACAATAATATCCTGTTATATTCCCAAATTACAGTCTCAGGAGCTTGAGGCTTTGCTCACAAGCATATCTTTTTTTATTTGATCTTACACATCCAGTTGATCATTCCATCCTCGTTCCATTCCTTCCTCTTCTTGCTTACCTTTACTTTATCTTTATTCCTCCACTCCTTAGCCAATCAACAAACACCTTTAGTCAGAACACCCGTCGTTGCTGTTTCTTGAGAGAGTATAAGCCCATGTCTTCTTTCTACTCATGAGAGCATAGTGAGTATGTAGGCCTATGTATGTAACTCTGTACCTACAAATGCAACATGATCACATCAACTCACTGCAATTTCAGACGTTTGTCCAAATGGCTGCAAAATTGACCTTTGACCACTGCGTGGCATATGTGGCGGGTCAGGGTCATAACTGAGCGTGCTCTGAGCTCTGGTCGCTGTCGTGACTGTCCTCATTACCAGGGGAACTGGAGGAGTGGTGTAATCCTCCCACCACGCCACAGTACTCTGACGGCAACAGCGTTCCCTTCTTCACGTTGACAAGTTCTTTTTCCCGGGCTGCTGCCACCTGTTGACCTCCTTTAACACGCTTCCACTTCATCCTTCTGTTCTGGAACCACACCTTCACCTGGAGGAGAGGAGACCAATTGGTTTACAGGGGAATTAGTGGAAGTTATATGACAGGGGGTCCAACTCAATACCTGGTGGACCACAGTGACTGCTAATTTCAGCTCTTTCCTTTGGTCTGATTTAGACACTCCTAGGGAGGAAGGAAAACATGCAGATGCTGTGGCTCTCAAGGACTAGAGTTTGACACTTGGATCGTTTGCAGGAAAGTGAGTTGATCATAGCCCTTCTCAATAACAAGAGCAATATTAGCCAAGGTTTTAGAAAGTATATTTAGGTTAGTAATAATAACCACATGAAGAAAACATCAACAACTTTTCATTGCACAAAGTTTAACTGTAGTCTTAAGGCCTTGTTGTGAGAGAGTGGAGATGGGGTGTATATGGAGTGTGAGGGTCTGAGGTAACTCAATGCCACTGTGGGTGCGTTGGTTGTAGGGTTCTGGGGACTGAGTTCTTGGCAAATAGACCCGTCTGTAAAACCCTAGCGTCCCCCCACCTCCATGTAAAACCCTAGCGTCCCCCCACCTCCATCCCTACTCAGTAAAACCCTAGCGTCCCCCCACCTCCATGTAAAACCCTAGCGTCCCCCCACCTCCATGTAAAACCCTAGCGTCCCCCCACCTCTTCCCCCATCCCTACTCAGTAAAACCATAGCGTCCCCCCACCTCTTCCCCCATCCCTCCTCAGTAAAACCCTAGCGTCCCCCCACCTCTTCCCCCATTCCTCCTCAGTAAAACCCTAGCGTCCCCCACCTCTTCCCCCATCCCTCCTCAGTAAAACCCTAGCGTCCCTCCACCTCTTCCCCCATCCCTCCTCAGTAAAACCCTAGCGTCCCCCCACCTCTTCCCCCATCCCTCCTCAGTAAAACCCTAGCGTCCCCCCACCTCTTCCCCCATCCCTCCTCAGTAAAACCCTAACGTCCCCCACCTCTTCCCCCATCCCTCCTCAGTAAAACCCTAGCGTCCCCCACCTCTTCCCCCATCCCTCCTCAGTAAAACCCTAACGTCCCCCCACCTCTTCCCCCATCCCTACTCAGTAAAACCCTAGCGTCCCCCCACCTCTTCCCCCATCCCTCCTCAGTAAAACCCTAGCGTCCCCCACCTCTTCCCCCATCCCTCCTCAGTAAAACCCTAGCGTCCCCCCACCTCTTCCCCCATTCCTCCTCAGTAAAACCCTAGCGTCCCCCACCTCTTCCCCCATCCCTCCTCAGTAAAACCCTAGCGTCCCCCACCTCTTCCCCCATCCCTCCTCAGTAAAACCCTAGCGTCCCCCACCTCTTCCCCCATCCCTCCTCAGTAAAACCCTAGCGTCCCCCACCTCTTCCCCCATTCCTCCTCAGTAAAACCCTAGCGTCCCCCACCTCTTCCCCCATCCCTACTCAGTAAAACCCTAGCGTCCCCCCACCTCTTCCCCCATCCCTCCTCAGTAAAACCCTAGCGTCCCCCACCTCTTCCCCCATTCCTCCTCAGTAAAACCCTAGCGTCCCCCCACCTCTTCCCCCATCCCTCCTCAGTAAAACCCTAGCGTCCCCCACCTCTTCCCCCATCCCTCCTCAGTAAAACCCTAGCGTCCCCCACCTCTTCCCCCATCCCTCCTCAGTAAAACCCTAACGTCCCCCCACCTCTTCCCCCATCCCTACTCAGTAAAACCCTAGCGTCCCCCACCTCTTCCCCCATCCCTCCTCAGTAAAACCCTAGCGTCCCCCCACCTCTTCCCCCATCCCTCCTCAGTAAAACCCTAGCGTCCCCCACCTCTTCCCCCATCCCTCCTCAGTAAAACCCTAGCGTCCCCCACCTCTTCCCCCATCCCTCCTCAGTAAAACCCTAACGTCCCCCCACCTCTTCCCCCATCCCTACTCAGTAAAACCCTAGCGTCCCCCACCTCTTCCCCCATCCCTCCTCAGTAAAACCCTAACATCCCACTGTGTGTTGGGAAACTCAATGTCCTGAATCTGTTGGTGTGAACCCTCCTCTATCAGTGTATGTGACTGGGAGATTTACGGCCTCAGTGAAACAGACCTCTGCCAGCGCAGCAGAGCACACACAAACACACACACGCACACACACACACACACACACACTCACACACACACACAGACACACATACACACACACACACACACACACACACACACACACCACAGGAGTGTGCAACCCAGCTCCCCCACCTCTCATTTCACGCACATACACACACACACACACACACACACACACACACACACACTTCTTCCGACACACCAGCTCCCCCCCACACACCCTCTCTAGCTCCCCCACCTGCCTCTTCACAATGCATGATCTTATGTAAACCCCAAGGGACACCTCATCTACCGGAGCTGGCAGCCGAGAGCCAAATGATTATCTACAAGATCATTAGTCGCAGTTGCACACCAATTGAGTCTGGGATCCCCTGTTGCCGTCAACGGGGTGCTTTGGGTC